>NC_060887.1:22335462-22480462 GCF_014805685.1 Silurus meridionalis
AACTAGTAAATGAACATATTTAACCTGCTGATACAAATTCATTACTACAAACAAACTAGTAAATATATCAATACATAATAACTATGAGCTATTAATAAAATAACTCACAACAGTATTAATAATATTACCAAAATAATATATTAGTAACAACATAATAATGTAACAAAACTGTCATACAGTAATAATGTTAGTATTACTGTAAATTTCTAATAGTTTTATATACTGTATTATAATTTATTATATTATAATTTAATAATTATATTATATTAAATTATAATATCATTACTGTATTATTATATAGTTATTATGTTAAGTTGAAGTATATTATAATATATTATAAAAATGTAGTATTATAGAATTATAGTATGTTATGAAATGGTTTGTTGAATTCTCATTTGTAAATTCAACAAATATGTTTACATTTTCAAAATAGTTAAATGAATTATGACTTCAGTCACTATCAGTGATATATTAATGACTAGATATATACAGTGTCACTTTCAATACTGAGAGAATTGACACTTTTTCCAAGACATATTAGAAAATGATGGTTTAGTTCCACAGTCTTCAACACAACAGAGCAGCTCTTGGTTTGTAGGCCAAGAGGAAATAGAGTTGAAAACCACAAACCAGAACTATTCTCCAAATAAATCCCCAGGACAACACTTGTTTAGAGCTGTCTTTTTAAAATTAGATAATTAATGGATATCTATAAAATAAAATAAAAAGACCAGATCTGTAGTTAATAACAATAAAACAAATATTAGACACATCAGTGCTCTGAAATTATACATCTGACTTGTTTTCTGAGCAGTGACTGAGTTTAAAAAGTACAAACTGATAGCAGTCTGGGGAAGAGATGAAAACAGTCATTGTGGTTTAGCATTTCTCCAGCTCTGCAGCACACAAGTTTCCAAATGTTGAAGCACAGAAGCACAAAGCAGATGGGGGGGTGCAAGGAGGGGAATGTTGATTTCGAAACCATCAAGCTTTATGTAGGACTACAGCTTCATGGACATGCCAAGGTTAAAATTTCCATTGCTAATATGAACTTTGCATAAGTGCTTATAATCACAGCATCCCGTCTGCGTGGTTATTGTTTTTCCACTAAAGTAAAGCAAAGCCCTGAAAATTCCTGGGCAAATATAAACTTTGCTTAAGTACTTATATGGCTGTTTTTTCTCCCCATATGGTGGCCAAAAGAACAAGGCCTAGAGAAAATACAAAGCAGTTCAGCTAAGCCAGTCTCCACCCCCACACAAAAGACACAGCTCTTCAAAGGAGCAAAGTCCCTTTAAACAGTTAACAGGAGTGCTGAAGCTCCAAAACGTGACAGTGTTTGAGAATGATTTGCTGAATAAAAAAAAAAAACCTCCCAGAAGCTCACTCAATTCCTCTTCGCTCAGAATCTTGTTTGACCGAATTAGTGCAAGAGAAGAGACATCACAATTGGTTCTTTAGATCCTCCCAAAATGGAATAAGATGTTTTACCCCAATATCCCCTGATCTAAAGTGTCAAAGTATGTAATTGAGTGTAAATAACTAAAATAGCGCATTGAACATTACTGTTAATTCTGTTAATTACTGTTAGTTTAATCACTATTTGAGTTTTTATTTTATTTTTACTGTCAGAAAAAGTTTAAAAAGTCATATCTGATGCATACCAGTCTGTTTTCACCAAGTGGTATACAATGTTAAATGCTTTAACTTTTTTAAAAGGACTTGAAATATTCTTATGGACTTAACTGTACCTGAAGAATGTTATATAAATCTAAAATTATTACTGGATCTTGCATTGATTACCTTTCTTTTAAGCTAAATATTTTATTGTGCTCAACATCTGATCCATTGTGTTTTTTATTTTATTTTTTATTATATTTACTATAAATAAACTCACTTGAATTGCTTGATGATCAGATTGTGTCTCACTTAAAATAATTAATGTATATCATTTACATACAACAAAGTGGACATCCTTATGGAAACAGCTGGCTTTTTTTTTCCAACAGTCACAATTATTCAAAATAATATTGAACGTGTATGTGTGTGTGTGTGTGTGTGTGGCGCATATAAATTGATTAGTATTGTCAGTTCCACTGTTCAGTTCAGCTGAGATGCTTTAAGCTTTGACTGGGGTATAATGTTCAGGCTGCAGTCATGCTTCTTTTCTATTCAAGGCATGTTCTGTTCTATGCTCCCGCTTGTGTTATATGGGGTGAATAAAGAGTCTGGAGGAATATTAGGATTTATAGCTATATGAAATCGTTTTTTTCTGCCCTATAATCTAATTTCTCCATTTCATTAGAGCTAAAACATCTCCTTTCTGCATGAAGCATTGCCATTATTACTATTTTTTTCAAATATATCAACACGCAGCTAGGCCAAGCATAGCCCATGTCAACTCAGCAGTATTGCTGACATTTCCAGGCATTAAGCAGTAAGTGTTGATTGTACTGTCTACAGTTTAACAGCATAACATGATGGCGCATCGCTCTTCCTTCAGAGAGAGTGGTAATTACCCTGTTAATATATTAGTGCAGTGAATCGATTACTTGGCTAATCCAATCACAGACATGCCACTGATCCCTCATTGAGCATGCCAACAATAAGCACTTTCAGCAGAGCACTGCTCAATAGTGCGCACACAATAGGCTCTCTCACAGCTAATTGGCTAAAATAAGCCAAACATTTTGCTTTTTCTAGCAGGTTTCAGATCAATGGTGAGCATGGATGTTGCATTTAGATGACTTTCTTTACCATTGGGGTTTGTTTCCCTCCCTCTCCCTCCCTCCCTCCTTCTCTCTCTCTCTCTCTCTCTCTCTCTCTTTCTTTCTTTCTTTCTTTCACTCTCTCCTAAAGAACATATATTATTCCAATATCTCTGTAAGCTTTGCTTTTTAGTTTACGTCCAATTTCATATTATCCTCTTGCAAATCTCTATCTTATTCTCTTCTCTTGTCCTTCACCTCTACAGCTCCTCCCTTTTTGTACTCCTTTACTTGTTCTCCTCTTCACTGAGAGCTCCATGTGATGTGCAGCTGGCAGCTGGAGTGGCTGGAGCAGCTGAGGGCCATAAATCAGGTGCAGGCAGAATTCCATATGTGGCGTTGGCATGCGCTCTGTCAGCCATGAAATAAAGATGTAGCGGAGTAGAGGGTCAGAGGTGCCAGGACCATACTGAATTTCTCCTCAAACACACACAAAAGCACACACAAACACACAAATGCACACACACACACACACACACACACACACACACACACACACACACAGGTCACCTCGGCCTGTTCACTCATCTTCATCTAAAGCACACACTCTTCTCTCGTCCACGATGCCACGATTTCCCCTAAACTCAGATCAAACTTCCGAACAACCCCCGCCTCTCTCCCGACCCCCCTGTTGCTCTGTTTGTCCTTCCTGCCATCATGCAATAACTCACAGCTTGTAAAAGGACCTGTAGTTTTCAGTGTGATAGGAGATCCCAGCATGTCTACACACAGATCACCCGCTATGTCTATAAGTAACATGACCCTAATGCAGAGTGTCTGTAATGATGTCCAACATAAGCCTTCTACCATCATATCACCTGCCTACAGCAAACATTTTAAACCTATAAGACTCCTAGGAGATGCCTATAGCCACGTCTGTGTGGTTTATTGGTTTATATCACGTCTGTGTACGTTGTATTAACTGTGGATTTCCATAGTGTGGATTCTTTGTTCATGTTATTTATTTTAATACATCACAAAGAAAAATTTTTTTTTATGAAAATGAATTGTTAAGTAACAGATTACAAAGATCATATGTTTCTGCTTGTACAGGTTAAGCTAAATTTAGTAGTGTAAAATAATCTGCATTTTTATAGCAATTTGAATTTTACTACATTTTATTAAATATTATTTATAGTTTAATAGTATTACAGTTACACTATTTGTACAAAGGTTTATGAACACCCGAGCATAGATTCATGTGTTTTTTGATCTTTTGATCGTGTTTCATCTCATTCCACATGTATACTCTATTTTCTGTTATATTAATCTCCACTTGAGCTCTCTCATCCACAAGGGTCTAAACAAAGTCAGGTACGGATGTAGAGTGAGGAGGACTGGGGTGCAGTCAGCGTTCCAGTTCATCCCAAAGGTGATCAATAGAGTTGAGATCAGTGCTCTACATCAGACCACTTAAGATCTTCCAGTGCAACCCATTAAAAAAAAAAAAAAAAAAATATATATATATATATGTATGTATAGTTTAATGCTCCCACATCCGAAGACATCATGTACAATTGTATTCCTCCAACTTTGTGGTAGAACCTCATATGGTTGGAAAAGTCAGGTGTCCCATATGGGCTTATGTCCATATAATGTATCATGAAGTTTCCACCAGAAGCTATATTTATTTTACATACTTGTTTTTTTCCTGATTAATAATGATTATCACAAGATGAATATAACCAAAATATAACCAATTAATTGAATTACACGACATCTCTCACATACATGGGAACATTTTCCAGTGAAAAGAAATAAAATCCCAGACAGTTGATCTCTTTTTCTCCCTGCAGAAACCTTAGTCAGGGTCAGGTAGTTGAAGGGTCAGAGGTTGTGGGTCAGGAACCAAGGCCTTTGTTTGCATTTGTATTTGTGTTTCTCTAGCTTTATTGTCTTTGTGGCCTTGGATGGTCAAATTTGTTTACTGTCTACCTTGCAGGAGCTGAAAGAGGCAAACCTACATACCATGTTAAAACAAACAGCCACCATGACAATACACACAGACTTTTATTTACTCACTCACTTTCTCTTATCACTTATCACAGCATCTGTTTTCTCTGACACCCACTGCCATCAGAACTCTCACCCTGCCTGTCTGTTTTTCTCACACACACACACACACACACACACACACACACACACACACACACACACACACACACACACACACACACACACACACACCCCTCTGTATTACCATATTTGTGGAGACATAATACTGTTAACATAATTATTAGTGGCACTAATTAATAGTATGCAACACCTACATTTAAACCAAACCTAAACCTCAGTTAGCATTCTTAGCTATATCTATCCATGTGGGGACATTTGGTCCCCAACAAGATGTTAATACATGTCCCCTACTCCCATTCCCCCATCCCAACACATACACGCACACCTGTTACTGTTCCTGTATTAGAGTCAGAACGAGACATCAAAGGGTAAAAATCAAACAATGACTAAGAGCATGTCTCCATTTTAATGGCTGCCGGGTTTTAAGTCCATGCCTGATGAGACTAGTCTAAGACCTGTGAAACTGGAGGCTAACTGTACACTGTAAAAAAAAAGCTCTGTGCTGCTCCATCTTGTGTCTCCTTTGATGCGAACAAAAGCTTGGTTTGTCCCTGGTCCCAGTCAGTCCACTCAATCAGGGCCCGTCTCGCCCACCCAGGTCGATGACAACAAAACAATCCCACGCCACCAAGTTCTCCCTGCTCGTATCATCCTTCTCACTCCTGCCACCAGCAGTCATAAAAGCAAAAGAGCAAGCTCTAGCTATGTGCCTAAACCACAGTCTCCTCTATGGTTAGAATTCTGCTTCTTTCAAAAGTCTGTGATGATTATTGTATTGTTGTTGTTGTTGCAGTCAGAAACAGCTATGTCAAAATCATGACTTACATGATATTCATATATAATAATTTCAGTACAACATGTTTGACTTTTCCCAGCCTTTAATGCCCCACTGTGCAGATGTTTGTACATATATAATAAGATCTATTTGGGAGGTCATGAGACACAATATTTATCTTTGCATGAAAAAACTAAGAGAAACAAGTGTACTATAGACAGATACTCCTTTTGAACACCATATTGCAGATTCACATAGCATGGAATTTAGTGCAGAAACATAACCCTGGATGCAGATCTAATATAAAATGTCAGTGTCAGTTTTATTGTGATCCAGGAGCATCCTGATCCCACATATCCCTCACCCGGGTAAGTAAACCATGCAGCTGTTATTATGGTAGCAATTAACAGATGGTCACATGGCATGGGTGATTTGATATGTCTCTCTGAAAAAGGATCAGAACATAAATAACGGTGTTTAATGAGCACACTGTTTTTAATAACTCTGGTGCATAAGCTTTACATCTGCCAAGTCACTCACATCAGTCTTCTGGGTGTAACAATAGCTCTCAATTACAGGTTTAAAAGTCAGTTAATCATACATTAAACATGCTTCTAAATATGCTGTCAAAAAACTGTCACAAAAGCCAACAAGTACAGGGGTGAACAAGTTAAACTTTAACTGATGAGTTTATTTTGAGTATATTAGGATCCAAATGTAAAAGAACATATGCAAAAAAGATAATGGTGCATTTTATGAAAGAGAGAGTAAAACGACATGCATACTTTGTTTAACAAAAAATGCAGTTTCTCATCTGGCAAAGGAAAACTTTGAAAACTTTGAGAGGAACCACACCCAGAAGAAAACACATCCACATCTACATGACACCAGATAGTAAAATTGAAAATAAATAAATAAATAAAATCTGATGCTATATCATCATACAATTATTTTCCGAATATTCCCAGACATACCCTAATGTTTGCATGCTAGTGTGGAAGTCTGATTTAGTGTCCCATTCCTGTACCTGTGTCTTTAAGGATTGAAACGCTCAAGTTTGAAATGTAGAAATCCTACCTGATTGCTTTGAATTCTCTTCTGCTAAAAATATTCACAAGTGATTTGAAACTATGAGCTGTTGCATAGTTGCGGTTTTTACAGTGATAACCATTATGGCTTACCTTCTCCATTCCAGCTGCCATGTACACACAACTTTCAAAAGGTTCACTTCACCTTATTTGATTTCCACCTGAGAATCAATCATTTCGGTGACAGTGTTATAAGACATTGTTGATATGAAGCAATCAGTTGTTATGAAAGACGTACACACCGTGTGTTCATTCACACTGCAAACGAGGAATCGATTGAAACACGGTGCCTCCAGAGCAAGGTTGGAGTAATCTGGCCTCTCTAGAGGTGACGACAGGTCCAGACAGCAGACAGTGTCAATCAGTGCACTTAGAACGGGGTTCGAATTGAGACACTGGCATGAGGCTGGACTAAAGAGGGTGGGGGAGGAAAGTTGTTGGTGTGGTGGTGGTGGTGGGCAGGGGAGATATATTCTGTCTGATTGGTGTGTTTTACAGTATGGGTGTCACTGGCATGACTGGCCTCCATGGAGCGCTGCGGATGGAAGACCACGTTAAGGGTCGGGGATGAAATGCTCCTGCAATCTATACCCCAAAGATACATAGCCACCAGCAGTTACTTATTACAGAGCTCTGGCTATTAAATCACTCTTCTCTTAGTTAAGAATCTCACAAAGATATTCTAAACACTTTAACTTATTCATGGCAGTAACACAAACACTTGTCTTGCTAACATATAACAACTGTAGCTTTGATCAATACAAATAATTAACACAAATGGATTTTTCTAAATAGCCACTGCAATAAGCAGCTAATAAAAAACCACACACTGACACAGATGAAAGAACACATAACAGTATTCCTGTTATGCCAACTACTCAATCTAACAATACCCTTTACCAGAAATAACTAAAGAAAGTCTTTGTTACATTGTATGTATGTTACATTGTTAGACAGATATTTTTATTACTCTGACCTAATTCTTTAGCTTTTTCTTCTTCTTTTTTTTAATTTTGTATTTGTTTTGTTTTGTTTTGTTTTTATACATCAAAACCAATTTTCTTATATTTGTGATTATGCCCAAAATCAATTGAAAGAAGATCAGCCATTTCTAACTATAGCACCTAATTTTATCATGCATGTAAACAGACTGCATATTCATTAATTGACTCTACAAGAGGATAGAGTAGGAAGAATATTAGTACCAAATTGATTCTGAATAAATCTGTCATAAAGCATTCTATACACCTGACACGGAAATCTTTCTAGCCTCACAGCATTCTCTATAAACAACACCTAACTGCATCCAATACATTTTACACTCATGTCCCTACAGCATCTGCAAAGCTAATCTATATTTGTCAAAAACATATATGTAAAACTATGTGAGTGTGTTAGAGTATGTGTTTGTGTATGAGTGTGTGTAAGGGGTATATGATCCTCAGCCTCTGTCTCATCAGTTCTCCCTGCAATGTAGACATCCT
This sequence comes from Silurus meridionalis, assembly GCF_014805685.1. Classification (NCBI taxonomy): domain Eukaryota; kingdom Metazoa; phylum Chordata; class Actinopteri; order Siluriformes; family Siluridae; genus Silurus; species Silurus meridionalis. The sequence goes on from NC_060887.1 coordinate 22,343,654, forward strand.
GTCTAGAATGCAGCATGTCAGTCTCAGAAGGGGTGAACTGGCCCTCATGAGCTTTTCAGCACCTTTTGACCTTCCCAACTAAAGTCAGTTTTTGCAGAGTTTGTGCACAGACACTGATACATGGGGGAGTTTTGATCATCTTAACAATCTCTCTGTCCAGTCTCTCAGTGATTCCGCACTTCTCCCTGTAAACCACTGCTGGACCTCAGAGTTATCAATCTCACTGTCTCACATACAAACTATTTGACATAGAATGAGAACTAAAAAACAGATGCAAGAACTACTGTACATAACAATAAATGATACACTATCTAACACTATAGAAAAGGAAATCTAAATAAATCAAAAGTAAAAATGTAAAAAATATTAAAACTGTCTAAACCTATTGCTAAATAATGTTTCTAATACATTTTTCTATTTACCTTCTTACTAGTAATTCTGCAGATATGACGTTGATCATTCTTAATAAAAGGGAAACTTCTGAAATATTAAATGGAAATATTTTTTGAAAACAAATAATGCCACTAAGAGGTCACAGAGAACATCAATTTTATGAGGCATGTTAATAGGCATGTAACAGTGACATCTAAAGGAAATGAATACCAGAAACCTAACACCATGCTGAACTGTGTGAACATATCAGGGATTTAAATGTAACCTTAAATTCTGGTTTCATCCCACAACTCTGTCCTTTTACATCTCTCACACAGACTAAAGCTTTTAGAATTCTTCAAAAGGTTTTTCCTTTTTTTTGATCACTAGTGACACCCTGAGTATCCGTATGCCATAGATACCTCATGGTGAGCATTCTGATGCAAAATATATCACAGAATATTCTCTGAAGAAATAGAGTATGTAAGGGTGAGACATAAGTAGAAATCACTCTTGGCTGGAGGCACATAAGGATGTGCAGACTGGCTGCTTTTGTTGGTACAGTAATCTGCAGTATCACGGGGATTGTGTTTATGCAGGTGGAGGCTTCTAGTGTCATTGCAGACGTAAATCTGCCACTTTTGGGTCTGTATGCAGACCCACCTCACAGGGTCAGACAAAAACCATTGCTACTGCCTGACCTTCCGCTTGTGCCGTTTGTGCTCGTTCACAACTAAGGATTTAGTTGTTTCCTTCTTATAAATCTGCTTGGAATTACATCTTTATATTGCTTTCTCGAGGTTCTGTTATTTGTTAAGTTTAATTTAATGGTCAGTTAAACACTGTTGTTCGTCACCCTCTTGGGTTGTAAGCTAAGTTTATTCTGTCAGTTTTACTGCAATTTATTTTCACTTTTGCTGCTGGGGACTGAGGAAAGTTGGAGGTGGAAATACCCTGCGGTGAGAGCAACCTTAGGTTATGCAGTCAATAAACCCCCACACTCAGGGCAAGCTGTAAAACCCATTTACACACTTCCTGGTCTCACTAATGCCTAACTTTACATATTAACATCCGATAACAGGCACTTAAACAGGCTCGTTCTTGTCCATTCCAATGCTGATATGTTTTAGGACGTGTTGGTCAGTGAGGTTAGAACACCTTTGTGGTAGACTTTTATGGTTGCACGTGACAAAATATTGGGACTGTGCCTATAGACTGCCTTGGGTGCTCACTACAGAAGTTCGAGGTACTTTCTGCTTACTTTCAGTGCATTGAGCTGAGGTGGTTGCTAATTTTTAAGTGTGTGTGTGTGTGTGTGTGTGTGTGTGTGTGTGTGTGTGTGTGTGTGTGTGTGTGTGTGTCTCAACATACGTCCAGCTGGTTGCAAGGTGTTTGTAAGGCAGCTGTGAGGACCTAGCTAGAGTAAACAAGGCCAGCATGGGGCAACTCACCTCCTCTGTCTTACCTTTCTTGTCCAGTGCTAACAAAGCAAGACAAGCAGATGGTCCCACATCTGGAAGGGCTCTACTAAGAACCTTAATAGACTTGCAGCAAGCCTGTTTGTCTTCCTCAAGAAACCCCACTATTACTTTGCTCCACATACACCCAAAGCATTAGCACACTGTCAAAAGAGAAAAAAGAACAAAGACATTTTTGCCAGTTGTGTTGAATTAAAGTGTGAGTACAGAACATACAGTATCAGATAACTGGTTGTTGGTTAAATTAGAAACTTCATGGGACAGTGAGCTTGAAGCATAAGGTAATACACTACTTATAATAATTCTGATGCTGCAGCTCAAGTAGTAGATTGCCCCAAAGAATACTGCAGTAAAGCAATTGATTTACAATATTTTTTTAGATTTGGTTATACTGAGTTAGTTATATACTCTTGTTTTTGCATTGTAATGGATAATGAATGTCTAATAATTTAAAATCTTGAAATATTTTTCCTCCCAGAGTTAAGATTTATATAAAAATATAAAAAAGAAGAAATTGATAAAAAAATAAATTATATAAAAGAAATATTTTTGTGCACAAAATACACTGTATATAATTAGTGCCAATAAAAATATTTAAAATTAAATATAAGTACCTTACATTTTTGGAAAATCAACAAACAAACAAAATGATATAAGGTCTTAATTTGCATTAAGTAACAATATTTAGAAAAGATAATGGCATTTTTTTTGTCTACACAAAAATGCCTATACACTTACTGTATAGAGAAATATAATAATAATAATGTAATCATTGCTATAGGTTCTAACTGATTTATGTTATGGCATATTATTAGTTTAATTTTGCTGCAATTAAAAAAACCGAGAGTCATCGCTTGTTGACTTTTTAATGTAATTGTTACTTTTTTATTTAAAGGTTAGAGGAGAAGAAAGCAATCAACTTGTTATCGAGCCGAAGAGAAGAAAATGAGAACATTTTGAGAGTGAACAGGGAGGCTGGAGTCTCTAATGGATGGGTGGAAAAAAAGTAAAGTGTGCCTCCCGGTTGGAAATCCGCTTGCTGTTGACATTAAAATGTAAACCACAAAGGTCTCTATGGTGGTCAGTGAAAAAAAAAAAGCCCTTAATGTGATGCGATCTCTGTAAAGCTAATCTCTAACTATAATCAAAGTGTGGGGCGAGGGAGGGAGGAGGGACAGAAAGAGAAAAAAAGACTAAGAGCTTTGAACAAGAAGCACCAAATGGTGTGTGCAATTAATCTCAGATTCTCCAACACAAAAAAGCAATTTGTATGTTAAAGAATGGGAGTAGTGGGCCACCAGTACTGGTGAGACTCAAGGGATGACCCCCAGGTACCCTCAGCACCAATCTGTTGCCTGCCTTTAATAAGGCACCATGTGCTGGATGAACACTAAGAAGCGGCTGTCTCAGTTGGGGAGACAGAGGAACATCTCTCTCTCTCTCTCTTGCTTTTGTCATCCACTATCTCCTTTCTCCTTATACAAGCTCTGACTGCTGTCACCTATTGCGCTCTCATGGTGTGTGTACAGACAGATGGCCACAAGTACTCCTCCACCCTCTTCCTCTCTCTTAACACACACTACAGAGGCCTCCAAATTTAAATGAACAAATTACAGCTTTGAACAAGTGTAGAAACTAAAGTGGAGTAATTCTACACTACTCTGGAGCATTAAAAAATAGAATTCAGAGCTTGTGTTGCTGATGAGAAAGAAATGCTTGCATGTTATAAGTTATTTTATTAAATGGATTCCACTAAATGCACTTAAATACAGCTAGTATGCAGTAAAAACCTCATATCTCACTTTTTGTGTGTGCATAAATAATACTGAATCAGAATTATATATATATATATATATATAAAATAAGAAAATATATGAACACCGCATCTCATCATACACACCCATACGCTTTCTTCTAAATGAAGCAATTACTCAGTAGAGTCCAACACAATTAAAGAAAGGAAAATGCCTTTATTGTATGTCAACATTCTCAGTGCCTGCCATATGTATGAATTTAGCTTCGCATAACCCTGCTGTGTTAACTTTAATTAGCTTTGAAAATGGCTTGACCTGATCAGGTTTTTGGTCATTTTCGAGCATGTTATGATCAATTCTTTTTTAAGGCAAGAGGAGAAAGGTGAGCTTTTTTTTTGCCGGTCATATGCCTAGTCCGTGACATTTCAAGCAAAGCAATCCGGAGTTAATATAGCTGTAACTGAAACTAAACCCATGAACGTGTCATAGTAATTAAGAAGTGATCTCTCACTATGAGGAAGTTTGCAGCCAGACCTCACCCAATCCCAGACAGACAACAACACTTTTACACAACGGACCTGCATGCTAGTAGATTAGCTAGTCATCAGTGTCACCATCGATGCTTTTATACGCATTAACTCGTTGTAACAACAGAGGTTAATTGATGTGTAGTGACATTATACAGAACGCACTGCATATGGTGCGTGCCAGTGCCAAAGCTTTCTTTGAGTTTGATGTAATTAGGTTATAAACAGGACAGTAACACCATCTGACATTTCATACTGACTGGCTTTCCTCTACATGTATCTGAAAGGTCGTTCTGAACTTCTGGCATTTCAGTGGAAATCTGCATGAGAGTGCAAGTACGAGGAACCATGCGTGATTTGGATCAGATTTACACAAGTGGTCTTCTGTAACTGGTGTATATTTGTAGCACCAGCACTTTGCTTATCTCATCCCCAGGGGCTCAGAAGGGCAAGGCTTTGCCTGTGCTGTCAGACTTAAGCTTGATTTTGATGTGATCAGCGAGACACAGAGAGAGATGAGACTGGAGGAAACAGCACACATGCACATACACACACACACACACACACACACACACACACACACACACACACACACACACACACACACTCACTCACACATACACACAAACTGCGGGAAAAGAAGAAAGGTGTTCCGTTTCAGGATCAGCCGGCATTAGAGAGAAAAGGTTGTGAAAATAACACCCCAAGCACAAGCTGTTTAGAAATCGTGCGTGAAATTGGGAACAGAGGGATTAATGGGACTGTAAAAAGAGCATTTAAGTAATACACACACACACACACACACACACACACACACACACACACACACACACAGGTATTCTTGGGAATACAACAGTGTTACACAAATGCTTAATCTACTATTTATTTAGGACTTTTAGGGGAAATAAGAAGCAGAGAGAGAGAACGAAGTGAAAATCTTTTTTTCCCCTAAAAAAAAACATCAGCACAACACAGTGAACTCAAAATAATGAGATAATTGGTTGTGGGATCACTATAGAAATCAGACAAGTGTGCGTGTGTGTGTGTGTGTGTGTGTGTGTGTGTGTTTTGTAGAGCTCACATTATAGCCTGGATATAGACCTCTGACTGTTCTATACTCTTCTGTTTGCCACGTGAACGTTCTAAAACCATCTCTCCATCCTTAAAGAAACAGCTCACATCTGTATGGCATCAGAGCTTTGAAGGCAGATATTAGATTGCTGTTTGTGTATGGATACTATAGTCCAGGAAATCAATCATTTCCTTAAATCAATTCCTCAGTTTGTGTTTTAATTCACAAGAAAAACATACAGTGCACACAACTTCAAATAATTCCCCCATCTCTCTCTCTCTCTCTCTCTCTCTCTCTCTCTCACACACACACACACACACACACACACACACACTCTAGTATGCAGTCTCTATGGTCTATTGCATTTAGTCCTGTAGTATCTAGAGTCTCTGGATTGTCCACTCTTTCCCCCCACTGTGATGTCCCTGCATGCACACCCACACACACACACACACACACACACACACACACACACACACACACACACACACACACACACACACACACACACTGTTAAGAACAACAGCAGGAGTTCACCTGTCTGGGCTGAGCTACAACGAGGCACTCTGGTTTCGGAACACAGCATGCTCCTAAGACTGGTGGTAAACAGCATGGGATTAGTCAATCTTCATTCGCGCCTTCTTGTCTTTCCTTAGGGGCGACAGTACAGAAATGTGCGCCTCCTGTTTGGTCATTCTGGGCTGCTGCCAGTTCATGTTTGCATTTCGAGAAGTCAAGAATTGAGAGACGATAAGGCTTTATGTTTGCATGGGATTAAATCAGTGTGTATGATTGCCTGGGTCTTACTCACATTCTCACATTCACACTTTCTCTACATGCCGAGCTTAGGTTTTTAAGGTTCTATCTATCATTCACTATTTTTTACCAAACAGAAGCTTACAATAATGACATATCTTAATAGTGTATATGTTTATATCAGTAATAAACACAATAGCTCTATCAGGACAAAAGGGAAATAAAAGAAAGAAAGACGAGTTTGTGTGGAGGTGCATTTATACAGGTCATGATTAAAGCCACTCTGTGAATGATTACAGGTTTGTGTAATGGATGACTGAGTATTGGAGTGGGATCGCAATGCACCTCGGCCACAGTTTCTTTAAGCTGAGGTGAGAGAGAGGAAAAGAATCCAGCGTCTGTTGTGAGAGCTTTAACGCGCTGCTGATCCGCACTGCTGCTTCTCTCAGCAGCGCTGGATGGGAACTGTGCAATTTCCTCATGTGGATTCCTTCTTCAAGATTACAATCTCCTGCTTCATTCAGTTAGAACATCTGCATGAGTATACAAGCAGCCAGGCATCAGAAGGAGGAGGAGGGGAAAAATTGCTTTGGAACTGAACACAATCTGTTCAGGTGGCAGAGAAAGACAACATGTCACCCTCTGTTAGCTTGCCTGGATTTATTTTATAGTATAATGTGAGGAAAAGAAAAAAATCTCATCGCACGATTCCGAATAAATGTGAGATGAATGCTAGATAGTGTAATAGTGATCCTAAAACACAAATACCCAAATTCTCATTTCAATCGCAATATATTTTGTGCCAGAAGCGCATTCACACATTTATGCCTCTGTTGTAGCAGGCAGCAACAAAGATCATGAACTTATTTCCTTTCCTCCTTTGTAGGAGATTTATTCTGCTTTTTATAATGATATTGTGTCTTAAAATTGAAACTTAATGTCTGTCCACAGAAACAAAAAAAATTCTGAAAGCCTGCTGTACACGTTTTAGTGCTATTTTCAAGGCTTGTGTGAAAAAAAATCACACTTGTTCAACATAAATCTAAATCTAAATGAACCTGATGTGAAATGTAAATTCAATCAACATACACTAGAGTTCTGCCAAAACCTGTGTATATTTTCAGGGTCATTAAATCAGGCTCTATGCAGACGTTTCCTGAGGTCATTTAGATCTCCTGCTCTTAAAGCAATTACAGCAGCTGCTGAGGAATGAATGCCAGCCTTACAGAGCTAAAATAGTACAGCATATATACATGTAAAAAATATTTGATACATAAAAAAGTTTATTATGCTCTTTAATTGTAGAAATGTAGTATCTTATGTAGTAAGCCATGTAAACCACAATCCAAGGCTTTGCTATATATTTAAGTAAAACACAGCATCTAAATTTGAATAAACTGTAATTGTGAACCATGCTGTAACGGCGAACAAAACGAGACATGAAAAGCAGAGAGCAGAGAGACACTTTTGACTCCTCCAGCTGTGAGGAGAGACAGGTCAGAGGTGTGTGTTAACTCTGTCTGTGTTACTCACAGTTGCCTGGCAACACATCTGTTAGGACAGCACCAGTTACCATCGCTCCGTTCACACATAAAATATTGAGAAAAACCCAGAGAGGCTACAACAGATCAGAGTCAACAATAACGCCTCAGACTTTTGTGAAGAGCTTTCCCTCAAAAATGTCCTTGTGATGGGTGTTCTGGAGGACTGCGGATTCGTGTCATGGGTTTTGTAAAAAATAAATAAATAAAATAAAAATCACTACTGCAAACAATCAACATCTATCAGTGAACAGGAGGAAATGCCACACACTTTGTTGACCTCTCTGATCCTTAGTTTAGTTAAGACTAATTGGAGATCCTTCCCTATCGATTTTCATCTGTCCTTTTATTTGAAAAAGCAGCCACACATGAGCGAGGGACATGTATTGGCCTTCCAGCTGAAATGGATAGGGCTGAATCTTTTCAAATTGTTTGCCAAAAAATGATTAGAGCAAACACTCTATATTATTTTCAGTTGCAATTGAGTTTGAGGTATTGTTATTTTTGGGTTTGAACGCTTTTCTGTTTTCTCAAAAAAGAAAAAAAGAAGAAATGAAAAAAGAATAAAAAAAACCTAAAAAACTAAACAGGAATGTATAGAGAAATTGATTCAACATAACTTTAAATACAACTTTAGTATTATGTATAATATTGAGAGACAATTCTCTTTTTTATATATTAATTTCATTTACGTTTATTAATCAATTGCACTTATTCAATAGATTCGGAAATTGCAGCATCCAATAGTGTATTACATGTTGACGTTTTGTATATTAGAGATAAAATTGTCCTCAGTTAACATTTAATATATTTGTTATGAAGACATTTAAATATTTGAAATAGATATATTTAAAATATTTTATAGTTCTGACAGGAGTAATAATTGTCTAGCTAATTACAAACAAATTGATAATACTAATTTACATGTTTTAAATACTTATTTATTATGAAATTATGAATGAATAAATTGTAGTGCCATTGATAAATGCATTAATAAATAAAAACATAAACTTTAGGTGCATTTACCAATGTCTTTATAAAATTAGAATTAGAGTTTTGGTATTTGACTGAGAGGAAAATTCGTTTTTGTTTGTTTTTTTCTAACTTTTTAACCATTCAAATACATTTAAATTTACTTCAGTAAAAATATGTGTAAAATAAAATAAGAATTAATGAGACTGGATACACAAGTCTAATTTATCAGTAAATTGATAATTAATGGAACTATATATCAAATTTGATTTTGAATTAAATAAACAAATTAAATCCTATATTAATTATCATAATGCATAATGCACTCTAATGTCCTGCTGATTGTGTTTGTTTGTTGTAGTGTGTAATTATAATTTAGGACTGTACAATTTTAATACAAAAGCTCGAGGTAGAAATTAAAGACGACACTCTGGTTTGACTGGAACTATATTTAAAACCGAAATGATTTTTTTTTTTCATTCACATAATAAATACATTTGCCACTTGTGCATCAAAACATGTTTGAGCTTATTTACATCATAAATAAATTTAGAGAAGGATTTTCCTCACTGTAAGAAAACACTGCAGTCTCAAAGAGAGCCGGTTTCTCCCAGCCAGAAAGCAGCCTGAGAGCAGAGGAAATGGACAAGCTGAGGCTCAGACAGCTCCGTCCCTGTCGGTCTGAATCAGTTAAGAGTTTTATCTCTCACACCACCAGACCTGTCACAACTCCTGTACCTCCTTCTTCCATGTCCGTCACAACACATTCACTCAGTTCAAAAAGAATTTCACATCCTGCTTTATCAGTTACAGCCTGAAGCCATACGATTTCCCCCATCATGCCATTTGTGTGAAATAAAATGAGCTGAGGTTATGAGAAATGGAAAAATAAAATCAGGATCATTCAGTTCTACATTTGGAAGTTTGCTGCAGCTGTGGTTGTCACTGACTGACAGAGCAAAGCATGGCTTGATTTGTATTCAAAATGCTGGTATAAGACAAATACTCTGACACATCAAAACATCTCATTTAATTTGGTATCTAAGATCTTACATTAAAACTCTATATTTTTTGATAAACAGGTGTTTATGCAGTCAGAAATGTCAAAAACAGTGGTGTTATGGCAGCCAGTATATCAAACCCTCCAACACTGATTACTGCTTGATTTGAATAAGATGTGTCAGATATTTGTTTTTACAATATAATCAATTTTTTTTTATTTTTCATACATTGAATCTGGGTTGTGTTTATAACAATGAATTTGATTGTGGAAAACAATGATTGGGATATGAAATGAGACTGAGGGCAATCAAATGTAAAAAGTTAAAATTGACTAATGTCACGCAAATCACCATAATCATTACAGACAATTAGATCATTCAATCCATTGTATAAGTTAAAAACAAAACAAAACATAAAAATACTGATTGCAAAAAACATATATGATGCACTTACATATTTTGTGGAGATAATCTCAACCTGTATTCATCAATAACTATGATTTTTGTCTTTTTCCTCATTGGGACATAGCTCTATTTATAATATTCGTCTCTCTCTCCTTGACCAGTCACTTCCTTTTCCAAAACCTGCTTAAACTGCTAATCTTGTAAAACAGTGACTTAAAATATTGTTCCTCTGAATCGTTGGTACTTTAAATGCAAGAATTGAGTTACCTTAATACTGAGAATACTCTAGAATCCTTCTAAGCAATGCAAATATAAAGAGAAGAGATCTCAGAACAGATAACTACAGGACTATTGAGTGTTTTGTCTCTTTTGGGAGATATAGTCAGTGTCTGAGCATCAGCTGCCGTTGGAGATTATAACGGAGGTCCCTTTATGGCTGGTGGTTTGCTCGGCTTGCATGCGCAGGTGAGAGGTCATGTCGTAGTGGGAGGAGCTTGCGCAGCCTAGCGCGTATCCTCTGAAGCTGTCCGCCTCATAGAGGTGCTCCAGTGCGTAGCCGCTGAGTGAGTAGGCAGTGTGTTTGTCCAGATACTGGCGTGGATGAGAGGGGTAGAGGGCAGGGGTGGGAGAGACGGCGCAGGAGCCCACAAGGCCCAGCTGTTGCTGCTGTTGCTGCTGTGGAGATGAAAGCTCAGTTTGCAGGAAGTCTTTGGCTTTGGCCAAACGCTCAGAGCTGGGGCTACTAAGGCGAGACAGAGGAGTGGGGCTGGGGGCGGGGCTAATCACCTGAGATGAACCCCGACATACAACTCCTTGCGGCGCTGACTGGCCAAACTCGTTACTGAAGCAGGAGCCGGTGCTCTTCGGTAGACCGTTAGCAGGCCCTAGATTCGGTTCAGTACCACTCTTTCTCAACTGCAGCCGGCTCTCTTCTTCTTTTATCATCTGCTGCGTGGCCCGGATTAGTGTCTCGATCTTGCTTGGCTCCTGCGGACTTGAGCGAAAGTGTTCGAGTCGATACCGGTCCCCTGAGTCACTGGCTGAGCCAGCATCTGGAGAGCTGACCGTGCTGTCTTCATCCCAGTGGCCTCTCACTGCGAACAAGAGTCAAAGACATCGACCAGATGCAAACTGTTAGACCAGGAGTCTCCAATCATATCCACCCAGAGTTGTTACTGTGACTACAGCTTGTCATTCTTTATGTAGAGTCACAGTTCTCAATCACATCATTAAATACTCATAGTAAGACTCACCATGTAGGCTGTGGATGGAGGTGATATGGGGCATCGCACACTCATACCCATCTCCATTTTCAGGTGGGGACTTGGCGAGAGGCAAGAGTGAGCGAGCGGCACCCCACCATGCCTCACGGCCAGTCTGTGGAGTACCCAGAAAGTATCTGCCAGCCTCACAGCGGCCACGCTCGCAAGCCTGCGAATGACCGTGACCTTGGTGATCACTGGATGCGTGATGCTCCTCAGACAGCGGCAGGCTGTAGCACAATGGGCGAGTCTCTGGGAACTGCCGGTACACGCAGGACGTATCCATGCTTTCAGATTGCTCTAATAGCTGTGGGGAGGCAGAGTCAGTCAGAGGACTCCCACCCCATGGGCTGCTGTCCTGATCAGACTCAGAGCGCTCAGTGTGGAAGTTTGGGTACTGCACAAAAAACATGCACACACATATCCATTATCCACCGTCTCTGGATATACCATTTTGACCATGCATACATGTTCAATAGGAGAGGCACATAGTTGATTGAATGCAAAACAACTCACTTGTGGGTATGGCGAGAGGCGTGTTTTGGGTTTGGTGCGGGAAGCCCTGCTTTTACTCGCTTTCCTGCTGTCGCTGACTGGGTTGGAGGGGCTGCTGTAGGTGAATGATGGTTTGTTGGATGCCGCTTGGTCTAAGGACAGCTGTAGACCTTTGTATTCAGTTTCACTGTTGAGAAAATTCTAAAGCTGCAGCTGAAATCCAACAGGTATTGCACTCAGCAGGCTTAAAATCAATACTTTCATTACACAAAGACAAGCTCTCTAGCGGAGTGGTGTGTGGCTGTTTGTATAAGTGCATCTCTGGTGTGTTTGTGTACTAGGGCTTTTTTATTTCAACTCTCCCAATGCTTTAAATGCAAGCTAACATCTGTTAGGTAATTAAGGACGCAGTTGCTCATTTAGAAGCGCTCTGTGTGAAAGTGTTTATGCATGTGCTGGAGAGAAACAGAGTGCATGCGTAAGAAAGCAAGAGGTACAGTTGGAAACCATTGTTTCTCCTGCAGATTGGAGCAAGGCTTTTACAAACAAACGACAGAGGGGAAGCGTCTTCGTTCAAATACGCAGTGAGATTAAGAGCTATGTCTGGCTAAACCAAGCTCATACGCAGATCCTGCATGAGGCATAACTAGGAAATGGAAATTGATTTCTGAGCAAAGTGTGTTATAGATTTTTCTTCCCTCTGAAGATTTAACTTTCAAACCAAGAAAACTGCCTGGAGAGTCCAGAGCACAGATCAGTCAAAGATCAAGTCATTCAAAAGCACATATATAGACAGACACTTATGCATTCTTATTGACGAATCTTAATCTGAGTCACTGGGAAATGAATCTATATCTAATGTTATAGGTTGAAGACAAAAGAAAAAATAAGCAAAAACACACACACGTCTTACTATCTTTCTGAAGACTTTCCACTGACATAATTATATCATTAATTATTGATTAATAATTCATTATTTATATTTAATATAACCTTAACTAAAAGCTCTTTTAGTGATCTTAATAAAAATAGACAAAATCGGGTTAAAGAGCTTTTTTAAATTAAAGAGCTGTTATTAAGAACTTCAAATGGCATAATTATTAATGTACAAACAAAAATACAGGCCTTTAAATTAAAAAGAGATAAAAAAGAAAGAAAGAAAAACCAAATTTTTATTTTATATTTGTAGTTTTACAGTTTTACAGAAATAATTGTAAATGTTTAGGTTTTTTTTGGTCCTCACAAATGACCAAAAAATAGCTTGAATACATGCACACATACACACGTACACGTTTACACTCCGTACTGCAGTGAACAAACAGATATTCTGATCACAGCTAGGATAAGAAGCCAGACACATTCACCTGCTTCTTCTCTGAACAAAGATTTGCTTTTGTAATTATGAGACAACACACACACACACACACACACACACACACACACACACACACACACACAGTGCAGGGTCAAACATGAGCAGGCCTCTGCACCTAAATTCACCTGCTTCAGATGTAAGAGCATTGAACTGGGGATCAAACACATGCCTGCCATCACAGGGAGAAACAGAACTCTTAGCAACACACTTAACAAGCTGTGCGCTATAAACACTCATCATCTTTACAGCCTATTAATTAAGGCTCATAAACACTTCTTTTTATGACTTTGAGCTCGGGGAGCTGCATGAAGCTGCTCCCAGCTTCACATTAGCATGAGCGCCTAGCACCTCTTTTGCTTAATGGAGGCTTTTATGGAGCTGAATCATTCACATCTGCAACAGGCAGGCTAAATGAGAGCTAAGGCATAGATGTCAGGCACTGGCACTGCTTCCACAGGATGTTCTGGAACTGCAAAGACACAGAATCTTATTTCACTCATCTGTGTAGCCCTCACTCCCAGCCCCAACATGACGGATGGCTTCTTAGCCAGAGTCGCTTCATTCTTTACGGAGAGTTCCAGAGAAATAGTGATAATGCATCCGAATGCATGACAAATAAATCAGGCTTGAATCAGCCAACCATATAATTCTTGCCATGAAGAGTCACAGTTGAGAATGCTGTTTTCACACAAACTTCCCACCTGATAGACACGTAGTAGCACTCATGACCAATGGTCATTCCAACTGTTTGCTATCAGCTTATAATATAAGAGCTGCATTCATAGTGAATTATAGCACATTTGCTATCATTTAAATTGTAAAATAAAGTTCATCACATCACAAAAAATGGAGTACTGATAAATGTACCAGCATTAAACAAATATGTATGTAATTTGTCCACAATTGCATCCTGACTCATTACAGCTCATGTATTTTAACATGGTTTATATGCCAGTGTAGTAATCCTCTTTCCTTTCACACAACAACAGCACTAACCTCCAGGGTAAAGACCAGCGCACCTTCTCAGATGCGTATAAACGTGCCGCTGCATACTAATTTCTGCTTCTCACGCCACCATGAGCAGGAAAGGTTGCACAAGCAGAATGACATGGACAAAACGGAAGTGCCCATTTACGGTACTCGACAGGTGCACGCTGTGCAATTTTTTTAAGCCACAGACATGTTTCAGAGCGGTGCACAGTGCGATTAGCTGAGCAGAAGCAAGAGCACGTCTGGGGTTACTGGGGTCAGCATCGCTTTCACCATACATGGGTGTAATTGTAGGAGTTAGCTGTGAGAACAGGCTAGTAAAGAACTAGGCTTATCAAATAAATAAACTCAAAGAAACCTTAAACAAAAAGAAAAACCCTTTCCTTAGATTTTATTTCACGTTTAAGTAATGCATGATTATTACTGCATTAATGGATTCAGGCATTTTGAGGAAAGACAAACTAAAATGTGCATAGGCTTTGATTTTGTTTTATTGTGGTATTATTATATTCCAGAATATGTTATGGTATTTTTACCTTCTAAACTATGCAGGTGTAGTGATTAGCATGTGCAACATGTGTATTTGATAAATATTTTCAAATGATATCTATGTTTTACATTCTCTTTCCTATTTATTCGGCTATGAGATTGAGGTTATTTGTACACAGCATTTTTGTTGCTAGTCATACAGTTGAGCAGCAGTAAAGTAGCCATGTCCTGGATTGCTGTAGCAGCAACGTAAAGCTGTCAGGTTTATTTAACATAATTATATTCCTAATTATATTTGAATGAAATCAGTTAAATATTATGCATAACATGTATATCACAGAGCCTAATGTAACAAAACAAACTACTCTATATCTTTCGGTCGTTTATTACACATTAACAGCAGATTACAAATCATTATATTTCAACTGAAACTATGCTTTTTTTTCCCCACTGAATTTTGATCACTGCCTAAATAGTGAACTATATTACCATCAAATTGAAGGTGTATTATATGAACGTCAACCTGATTGACATGTTTATAATGAAGCTTCTAGTACAACCTCTTCAATTACTTTATAAATAGGTTTCAGGCCACACAAGCTGGTAGATGTCACCCTTAATTGTTTGTGTGATGGAAAGAGATAAGAAAGGAATAAATAACAAAAAAGCATACTCACGTGAGGACATAGTTGACACTGACAATACAGTGAGGTCTGGAGGATCTGCTGTTATGTACAATGGTTGCATAGCTCTGCACCCACACCCAGCCTCCTTCCTTAGCCAAAAACCTGTAATACTTTGTAGTGACCTGACCCTTCACCAACACTGCAGACAAAGAAAACAGAGAACAGATCTCAGATCAAAGGGATTTGGATGTCGAATTATCTGTTAATAAGAAAAACAAAAACATTTATGAAACATTTTTTGTTATTAAATTGTGCACTAAAAATCATAAAATACTGCCCCCCAATCTCTAACACAAAACTTTATTTTCCCCCACGTCCCCTTCACCATGTATTCATTCTCTACATCTAACCAGCAGTAATTTGCTGCTCTTTCTGCAGTCATGTTAATTTAATATACATATAAGAAACTGTATTATTATTATTATATACATACAAGATTGTGTTTATCTCTGTGTGATATAAACTTTATTAAAGATTCATTTTTTACAATTAGGAGGAAAAGAAAACACTGTTAACTCCATTATGATGCTTCTTTTCATGTCGGCTATCTTTTTTTTTCTAGTTAGATTTTTTGTTAATCGAATCTGAAGTATGTTGTCTTAAAATTAATTAATTGTAAAATATGATTGCAAAACTGACAATCAGGTCATAAGTGCGTTTTAATTAAATTCAATGTATTGGTTTATAATTTATTTATGTCCCTCGTTGTGCTGTATAGATGTAAGGCATTAATATATTAATAACCCATACAGTGAAAAGTGGAGTGCTGTGTTTATTGTGCGTAATAGTGTTGTGATTATTCCTGTGGCTACAGTGTGACTGGCCATGTCAGAGGGAGGAAGGTAACCAGAGGAATGAGCAAAAACAAAGCTAACTCACACAAGTGGTGTGCACAGCGTAGGTGAAAGGTGTCACAGCTGTGGACGTGATGGTAAAGAGTCTTCTCTATTAAATCCTGTGGCTCGTAGCCAGTAAGCTCTGCCACCCTGGCAAACCAACATGGAGGAGAATAATTACATTGCCAATGAGCACACAAACACCTGCGCACACACACAGACCCACTCACACACACTTACACACAGACACATAATGCGAATTTGTACAAATATAAGCCTAACATGCAAACATGCATGTTGTACAAAATAACAGGTGCACATGCGTGTTCATGTTGGAACATAAACAAAAATACAAAGCTTCATACACAAACAGACACACACACTCATATACACACATATACATACAGTACATACATTTGCTGCAGGATAAATGTACAAATGTGCAACATCCTTTTAACAGGGGCTGAGGATGCGAACTACCTGGAGTCGAGGAAGATGAGCTTCATGTCCAGACTGGCTCTGAACATGAACATGTTGCTGTGGAGCTTGATTTCAGTCACTGCACTGGGGGGTAATGAGTGACCCACAGCCACCAGACCCACGTTCTGATAGCAGCCATCAAACAGAGACATGTCTAAGCTGTACTGGCGGATTTTTAGATAGCCACTGCAATGAATCACCTTCATGAAATTGGAAAAAAAAAAGAAAAAAAAAAGAAAATAGGCACTGGAATTAGAACAAATAATAAAAAAGATACATACATGCAAAAAACATTCACAAATTCTTAAGTTTATATATATATCATGAGTGTTATGTGTTCTGTACTGTTAGAGAAAGAAAGAAAGAAAGAAAGAAAGAAAGAAAGAAAGAAAGAAAGAAAGAAAGAAAGAAAGAAGTTCGGTGCGGAGATATCTCCTTTTTAATCCACAAAAAAAAAAAAAAAATTATAATTTTAAAATTAATTTTAATTTTCTAAAAATATAATAAATAAAAACTAATAAAAACTAATCCGTTTAAATCAAGAAAACTGCATTTATATTTTAAAGACTCTGTTGTAAAAAGGTTTAACAGGTGAAAAGAAATTAGCAAACCTTATACCCGCCGCATGTCAGACCCGCGTTTCTTTTGGCCAGGACGCATTTCATTCTCAAAAAGAAAGAGCGCTCCATTTCATATTCTAAATATAAAAAGACGAGAGATAAAAGGGCCACATTAGATAGGGTACACATGCTTGTGCAGCGTGAACGTGTGTATGAGTTAGGCAGTGTGTGTGTGTGTGTGTGTGTGTGTGTATACCCTGCACGAAGTGAGAATGGTAAGGCTGGTGCGCGGTGAGCACTGCGGTCATCTCATCATGATCAGCGGGATGGATGTACTCATAAATACTGTTCCCCGTCAGCTCTACCTGTTAAAATGAACCTCTGTCATCCTGCTCAAACACGCATTCACACACAGCAGGGAGCCACGTGGCTCACACACTACAAAAAAAAAAAAACACGCAGGAATAATGTATAGAGAAAATAATGGTGGCATGCACTTTACCTGGGACAGGCCTAAGTGCACAGACGCAGTCTCAGAAATGTACATGATCTTTCCATCCGGTGCGACCACGAAAATAAACCCGTCCAAAGTCTGAGAAATAAACACAATTTGCATCGATAGATAAGATAAGATAAGATAAGATAGATAGATAGATAGATAGATAGATAGATAGATAGATAGATAGATAGATAGATAGATAGATAGATAGATAGATAGATAGATAGATAGATAGATAGATAGAATGAAAATACACGCTTTTTCTGTTGCACTATTTAATATTTAAAATTCCTAAGGCGAAAAAAAAACACATAAAAGGTGAATTCGCGCATTTACAAGGTGGATGTTTGTGTTTTCTCTCATACAGAACAAAACAAAATATAGCAGCTAATTTTCAACAACCATAATTCCTAGGATATATGATAAATATTAAAATAAATAAAAATAATTTAGGAAAAATAATAAATGATTATTACTAGCAGTAGTAGTATGAAATGATGAAATGTAGTTCTACCTGTAGTAAATGGGATCCGAGCTCACGGCCCACGTTGTCCAGAGAACTGGCTCTGCTCACGTGGCCCCATGATTCCCCCAAACCTGCACAAAAATACATTACATTTCATACAAATACAGAGAACAAGCAGTGCATTCAAATTACTATTACTATTATTATTATTATTATTATTATTATTATTATTATTATTATTAGTATGCGTTTGAATTGTGTAGAAAGGATGTAGTAAAGGCAGTAAAGATGTAGTGGGATGGACAGAGCAGTGCTAAGAGCAGTGCTAAGAGCAGTGCGGAGGTGCAGTCTGCTCTCAGCCCTGCCGCAATCCCCTATTGAAATGCAAATCTGCGAAAACAAACAAGGATCACAGCAAAGCCCCGATTCCCATTTTAATATTAACCAAATATACACTTCGGGTTTACACAACAGAAACAATCAAATCATTGCTGAAGCACAACTCAAACACAGACGGCCTGCACATCCTCATTCACTTCTAACTGTGTGTCTCCTGAAATCTCCAGCACTGCTCGCGTTTATACACCACTCCAACTCGTGTGTGTGTTCACAGCAACATGTCTGCTTTACACTGACAGTTTAATACAGGCTAATAAGAATGCTGAAGACATGATAAACACGAAAATCAGACCGTTTTGGGGAAATCACGTGCTGGTTTTTTTTTGGTTGAACTGGAAGGTGTGTAGATTATTTTCTCAGGTACAGATCTAAAAATAAATAAATAAGTGTTGGACATTGGTGGAAATCTGGGTTAGTGATATTGTACATTTAATGCGCCAGAGCTTTGAAGGGTTTTTGTTGCACTTGACCTACCGCAGTGGAAAAAACTAATCTACAGTTTAAGATCATTACAAAATGAAGTTTGTTAGGCAGCAGTAATGAGATGTGTGTGCTGGGCGGCTGGAAGGCGTTTGTACTGAACTAAGCGGCTTTCAAACAAAAGCGCTCGTTTGTGCTGATAAAAGAGTAAATCCAGTGAAGCGCTCCACAAGAAGCCTTTCAACTGCGTGCAGGGCGAAAAAATCACCTCCATCTTCCCAACATTACAGACCCGACTGGAGACTTTCCAACAGAGTCCAAATCCCCTACTAACCTGAGCAAACCGGCAGAATAAATCTCATTACAAATAGAGAGTCGACTAGATGTCTGTGTTTTTCACATGAATAACAACCACAATCACAACCACCACAACAACAACAACAACAACAACAATAATAATAATAATGATGATAATAATAATAATAATGATAATAATAATAATAATAATAATAATAATAATAATAATAATAATAATAATAATAACAATAATAATAATGATAATAATAATAATAATGATAATAATAATAATGATAATTTATATTTGATAATAAAATGTATTAATATAAGACACAAAGATACTTATCTATATTAATAAAAATGTTTATATATTTCACGCAAAGAGAATATACTACTACTACTACTACTACTAATAATAATAATAATGATAATAATAATAATAATAATAATAATAATAATAATAATAATACAAGATAAATCATAAAACTAAACGGCATCTAAACATATAACATTCATGTTTTTACTAAATAATTATTAACAGAAATAATGTAATCTAAATATTATTATTTTTTATTATTGTTATTATTATTATTATTATCATTACTATTATCATTATTATTGTTATTATTATGATTATGATGATGATGATGATGATGATGATTATTTCTCCATTTGTTTTTAATAAAATAAAATAAACCGTACAAATAGAAACGGAATTTACTGCCTGTTGTTTGGTTTGTTTTCGTTGGACATTAGGGGAAAGTTAGAAAAGGTTAACATTCGCGCGCCAGGGCCGTAAATAACGCGCTCTCACAAGCACACTCTCACCTTTGTTAGTATTCAGATAAAATTTTATGTTCTGCGACATCGCACAACACTGCAGCTCAGGGCTCAGGATACTCGCAGTGTGTCATTACCCTGACCCCGAGCTGCGCGTGCACACAGCGCAAAGCGCCACGAGGAGGAAGAGGATGATGATGATGATGATGATGGCAAGAAAACGCTGGCCGGAGCACATCTGCTTCTGAAATCTGTTTCTGGATCACTGCGCTAGTGTGTGGAGCTCTAGTGTGAATGAAAGGCCAGACAGCATAGCTTAAAATAGCTTAAAAACTCTTTACCTCTGTCTAATCATCACCAGTGTCTCATGTTCATATTTATGATCTAACACAAAAACAGGTTTGTTCTATTAAAGTTATCAGAGCCTGGCTTCATAACAGGGAAATGGTTTACCACACGCGCACAGTGAAGAGTTGAATTTAGATTCTTGACTCATTCACGAAAGATCTCGCGGATATTTAAAATGCACCTGAAGCAGGCAGGGAATAAATTGCACGATAAATATTTTGATCAAATCTCTGCTCAAATCCTCCTGACGAGATTTTTTAGCTTAATGGCTTATGGTTGCTATGAACATGAAAGGAGATTTCCACTTGATCAGTTTATTTGAAGTTGTGTGTGCATGCTAAATGATCGCTCCAGGTCCAGGCGCATGTGGAAGTATGAAGGGTGAAACAGTGAGTCTCGACATTTCCCCACCAGAGCCTCGATCAAAAGCCGCCTCACAGCTAACATTTCACTTTGATATGCGACTCCTGGAAAGCAGGAGCGCCGTGAGGGACTGACTCGAGCTTCTCCGCCACGCGTGAACATCCTCACGGCCAGTGCACTACACAGGTGTGAGGTGTACAGCGAGAAAGCCGGAGTCTGGGGCTGGGCGTGTGATGCACAGCGGCGTGTGCTGGAGAAGATCAGCGCTAATTGGCGCGGCACTCCTTCACTCACGGCCCAAAGACTGAGGCTGAGAGAGAGAAAGAGAGAGAGAGAGAGAGAGAGAGAGAGAGAGAGACAGACTAATCCCCTTCAGCAGCTACACGCCTGCTTGCCTCTGAAAACACTACATCTCTATACATACAAAACCTACACGATCAGCCACTTGTTTAAACTCACAACATGACCTATAAAGGAAAATATTATTATTATTATTATTATTATTATTATTATTGTGTAGTAGTATCCTTATTATTATTATTATTATTGTGTAGTAGTATCCTTATTATTATTATTATTATTATTATTATTGAGTAGCAGTATCCTTATCATTATTATTATTATTATTATTATTATTATTATTATTATTAACGACATTAAAATTTATCGTAATCATAATAATACTTTTTAGACTAAAAATATATATATATATATATATATATATATATATATATATAAAACATAAAAAAAGTATAAAAATAAAATTAAGCAAGCAACGCAATATATTAATATATCTACAATTGGATCAAATAATTATTATTTTTTAACAATTTGAAAATATCTTTTTGGATCAAAACAGGAATACAATAATACAGTTATAATAATTCGCACACCAAGTTTATAGGAATTGATATTTACAGGCTATATATTAGGATAAAGAAAACCCGAATATATATTTTAGATATAGAAATTGTATAGATATAATCTGCACTTCTGCATTTCTTTTCATTCGAAATAGTAAAAATACATTTAGAAAACGAATAACAAATAATAATAAAAATAAAGAAATTAAATATCAAAATTAATAATAATAATAATAATAATAATAATAATAATAATAATAATAATCAAGTGTAGTAAGATATTAAATCTGAGGAAAGAGTTTAAGATGAAGTTTGATGATCTTGATGACAGTCTCACCTTCAGGAAACACCAGTCTCATTTTCAGGTAGCTGGTGGTCAGGCGGATGATGGAGGCTTTATCGAGCTGTGATGTGATGGCAGAGGGAAGCGGCAGCAGTTTGGCCAGTTCATAAAACTCACTGTTCTCCTTCTCCCGCCGAGTCCGGGCCGCATTTTTCGACTTCTCTTTCATTATTTTTAAAGCTGCACGGTGCTCGACACGCCGCCAGTGTTTGGATCGCACTCCCAAGAACCAAGAGCAAAAAAAACCAACAACCAAAAAAACTAATCACACTCACGCAGACACACAAAGCCTTCGGTTCAGCGGAGCAGGAGCAGGAGCAGGAGCAGGAGCAGGAGCAGGAGCATCACCAGATCAGCTGGACATGGAGTCTAGAGCTCGCCTTTCTCACATGGAGTGCGTCAGTCGCACACATTCCTCAATGTTTCCAAGGAAAAAAAACCCGATGCCTACCGACTTTAGAGGGTCTCACAAAGCAGCAAACACTGAGACTTCATATCTAACAGTGAGAGGGAGCTTTGTTTTGTTTTTTTGAGGTTTATCCGCATTGAACAGCTTCAGGTTCTTCATTCAGCGCCAAATCCACTGGGGCCAAACACTTCTTCATACAGAAATAACCAGAAGGAGAGCATCCAGAATGAACGCCGCACGTCCCTGAAACAAACCAATCACAGCGTTACAATTAAAATGTGCTATTAAAATTGTGTAGATATTTTCAGATATAAATATTTAATGTAGAGCAGAACCTCTGTGAATCCACCTGGACAGTGAGAGTGAAGGGTTAGTGAGCTTGAAGTGGTTGTTACCGATTAACCTCATGGTGACACATTATTTAGACAGTTAAAGTGGACAACCACTGAAACAATACAACACCACACACACACACACACACACACACACACACACACACACAATTCACAGAGAAAGTAATGCATTCCTATTCACCTTCGCATCACAAGGCAAACTTTGATGTGGTTTTTTTTCTCGGTCCAGGTTGTACCATTCCACAACATGAAATATCCAGATTCAGTGTTACAGCCGGAAACTCCACAGCAAATGCAGGAGAAAATAAAAAAAAATATTAATTACAAACACTGCGGGAATTTTATCCACAGATTTCGGCTGGAAGGATGCGAGTGTTACTTTGCTGCCATGCGCTATTCCAAACTCTGTAGTTGAGTCTCAGGAAGCCCCGCCCTCATTGTGAGCCTGCTGCCGCCCCCGCTCTGATTGGCCAGCTCGAGCTCGAGCCTGCGCGTCGATTGGACAGACGCATATAGACGGCTGAAGTGAAAGCAGGATTTGGTAGACATGGTAACCTCTGACCCTCACACATAATAACATGGAACATCTAGGCACCAATATCTGGGTGTGCAGAATAACATGTAGGCCATTATACTAATATTAACTCGTGCAGGACCCAGTTTATATTTATATTCTACTCATAGTTTCAGGAATAGACTTTCCTATTTATGCAGATTATTAATATATGTTTACTAAGCAAATGAACAAATCTACTAGTGAAAATTGTGAATGAAGCAAATATTGAAATAAAGCTACTGCTACTAATAGAACATTTTTTTTAATTTAAACCTTTTTTTATAGGCTATTGTTAAAAAAATAAAATCAATTCAATAATTCTTAATTTACAAATACATTTTCTCGTCTTGAAAAACTCATGGGAATGGTTTTTATATATATATATATATACAAATATAATAATTAAAAACAGTGATTAACATGGCTGAAATGTAATAAATAAATGTACAAACAAGCAATGTTACTTAATGAACCGTTAAAAAACTGAGATACGTTATTTCTGTTTTATTAAATTACACAATTTAATTAAAAATTATATATATATATATATATATATATATATATATATATATATATATATATATATATATATAATTAAATTCTCTCTCTCTCTGTCTCTCTCTCTCTCTCTCTCTCTCTCTATATATATATATATATATATATATATATATATATATTTTTTTATAATTTATTATATTATATTATTTTGAGAAAAAGACTATAAAACATTATACAATTATACATTATAATCTTGGTCATAATATATACTTTTAATAATTGGAGTGTATTATAGTTTGAATTAAATGCCCCCCAAAAATGAAAACTATATATTATTTCTTGCTAAATGCTTCTAAAAGAATAAGAGTTAGATAAAGGAGTATTTAATTTGTGCATTCTCCTCATGTCATCAATAGGCGTATTTGAGGAGGCAGCTCCGAAGCAGTGATTATGTGAATAAATTGGAGCTTCCTCTCCTCCTCACCCCGCGCTCTTTGTGCTGTTTCGATACGGATGGCTCCTTTAATAGGAAATCACCTGCAGGGAGCGCGCGGACTAAATGAGGGCGGAAGCGCGCTGAGCACGAAGCGCACCGCGCCGCTCTCACCTTTTCCTAAAGCCCGAATTTACCGCTAATTAAACGGCGCCGGCGGAGAAAGAGAACAGGCGAAACTAGTCCAAAATATGAAGGTGTTCACAAGAGATGCGAAACATATCACCGTAGAGAGAGAGAGAGAGAGAGAGAGAGAAATGTTGGTGATAGTTTTCAAGCGCGTTTTTGGACTTAAATGCTTTAATTACCGGCAGCGAGACAGTTGCATCTGCATTCATTACCGCCAGACACCAAAACACACAATCCAAAGGCGTAACATTTTAATTTCAAATAAACATAAAACACAGCTCACTTACACACACCTGGAAAGATTTAGCGCATTAATTCCAATTACAGTTCCCAAAAAATGTCCTTCATTACATTAGGCATGTCTCTTTATTATTTCCTGTTTATTGTTATTATTATGCTTAACGATGAAATGCAACAGATTAATCAACATATTCAGGTGCACGTGTGACCCGAACGCGCACACGCACGCACGCGCGCGCGCACACGCCATGGTGCTGCTCTGAGAAACTGGTCAGCGTGGCGCACTAACCACACAGCAGCACATAGGACCTGAACAGAATGGCTGCATTACACACACACACACACACACACACACACACACACAAAGTTTCAAGTTTCTACTCCCAATGTTATTTATTTTATTTTATTACAAATAAATAATTGTGGTATGATACTGTATTATTAAAACAAAGCAGCACTGAACAAGATATTTAAATTGTGTGTGTGAAATGTGATAAAATAGAAATGATATAAAGAAAAAAAAATAAAAGTTCAAGCCTGTTGCAAAACGGAGCAGGAGAAGAACAGGGACGTTTTTAATTGTGTATAATAAACACGTTCTGTCCACTTAACGTCAACATTCCAACAAACCCATGCACAAATAACAAAAAATTGTCAATGCATGGGGGGAAGAGAGGAAAAGTAAGAAAGTAAAACCATATGAACATCTGCTCGGTGTGTTATTTTGAAATGCAACAGAGAATAAGTCAAAAGAAGACCATTAAACACATTCATCTGCAATCACATCCTTTTATTTCTCCTGAAGGCAAACAATGTATTCAAGGGGCAGACATCATCCAAAAAAAAAAAAAAAAAAAAAAAAAAGTAAAGAATGTAGAGTGTATGAGTTTGGGTTGGTGGCTGAGTTGTGAAGCAACAAAACACGAAACAAACACATGCAAGTTCTTAAACCCAATGTTTTTTGTAATAAATGATTTTGTTCCAGGAATTACTGTAAATTGGCCTAAATGTAAAAAAATTGGCACCTGTATGTCCCTGAGGCTTTTCAATGCAGTGTGTTGAAGACAGGTGGGGGGTGAGAGGGTGAAAGAGAAAAAGAAAGAGTGTGAGAGAGAGAGAGAGAGAGAGAGAGAGAGAGAGAGAGAGAGAATTTCAGAAACCAGATGGGACAGTCTTCCCAGAGGAGCATGTTGCACACACCTGCACAGAATTCCTAACCTCCTGCACAAGCAAGTTCCTTCCAGTGTCGGAGCTTCACACATCACATGTACAATTGTGGCTCACACGCACCGATTAATTAATCAAGCATCCTAATTCCATCATGTGCTCCAATGTTTAACATTATTATTATTAGATCTAATTACTTATACATGTCTCTTTCAAAGCCACTTTGATCACCATGTCCTCATTGTGCTGATCTCTCTTCAGGAGCAAACTGTCCTGTCTTCAGCTGTACCACCATCACCCGCACAGAGACCAGAGACACGGACACAGGCGTGTGTGTGTGTGTCTCTGTGTAGTGGAAAAAGGTCACTTTAAGTTCATGTCGCTCATTCTGTCAGTGACCTCTGTGGTAACCTGGGCGGAGATGTTGGCAGGAATCACATTCAGGTGGATGTCATACTGCTGATCCAAGCCCAGGTAACTGTCGCTCATCAGGTAGAGTGTGTAGATACACCTGCGGCACACAGAGGAACATTATACTAACATGCTTTCGGATCCGACAACCACTGAGGATATGCGAGTTTCACTTACTTCCCGGTCTGTTCAGGGGTGTAGAAGGCCACTGATGTCACGCTCCGGTTGCGGACGTATCCCAGTCGTTTGATGGCCAGAAGCTCCTTCTTGTCTACCTCACCCAGCACCAGGAACCAGCCCTCGTCTTTGGGCTTGGGGAACCGTGGAGCCTGCGCCTTGCTGTCCTGCTTCCTCTGTGAGCAGTCGCAAAACTCAGTCAGGCAAACAGCTTCAGAGAGTCATTCAATAATTAAACAGCCAAACAGCAATCCAATCAGGGTTTACACTTATTTCAGGAAATCATTTCCCTAAATCTTTCCTAACAGATAGAGTGGCATCCATGAACGAATTCCACACTGATAAAAGAGCCTCATATCACTATTTGTTATGAATATGATAAGCATATTATAAGGAGTTCAATAGATGCTTAAACTGAGTATTAATGACCATAATATCGGCACATTGCCATATTTATATATATTTATTTACACAATAAATGAAGCTTAACAGCTAAATCTTTTCTGACTTTCATCCATTTTCTCATTTTCAGGTGTTTTCTATCACTACAAATCTAACCTATAAATATCCAGGTCCTTCAGCATGTGTGGGAACCGTGCAAGTGTAAAACATGTGATAAAGGTTGAAATGCTTTGTCTGTGTGTGTGTGTGTGTGTGTGTGTGTGTGTGTGTGTGTGTGTGTGTGTGTGTGTGTGTGTGTGTGTGTATGTGTGTATATTCTCACTCTTTGCCGGCCCGCATTGAGACGCTGCAGCGACACTTGGAGCACATATTCCTGGTCAGCGTGCACGGACAGAAAGCTGCTCTTCTCCCTGATGTTGGTGACACTGGCGGACAGAGCACGCTCAGCCTGTTCCTCAGAGCCTTCCCAGCAGCCCTTCACACTCAAACTGACCTCCAGCACAGGCAAGTGACTTAGAAAAGACCACACCTGATGAAGAGGAATCAGAAAAAAGAGGTCGTTGAGGACGAGGAAGTTTACACTACGGAGCTCTTAAATGCTCAAATCGGATTGGCCAGAAGGTGCTGATCAGGGTTCTATAAAATCCTGCAGACTTAAAAAAAAAAAAAAAAAGATTTACATTGTCATTAATAAATAACAGCTGTAAAATGTGTAATTGTTGATATGGTGAATCAACCAATTTTCTCTAAGGACGTTTTTAAACATTCATTAAAGAACTCTTGGGATTCGGTGCTTTGTAAATGGCCAATAAGAATATTTTAGCTACAAGGAAAATCTCCAGAAAAGTGTATATATTTTCCAGACTCTCAGTCACATTACAAGTAATTTTCTTTCTTTCTTTTATTTTTAGAAAAGAGTGAAAAAAGTGACGTCAGTGAAAGAAATTATAGCTGCAATATCTCATGCAGTACATTAACGCAATCAATAAAGACTATTAGATCGCAACCCAGCAACTCTGTACTTCTGTGGGAAATATTATTATTTTCACTGCCTCACTTTTACATACCCTTCAAAAATTTTGTCTTCATCTTTTTTTTTTTTTTTTTTTTTGTATTACTTTCTTTTCCTAGTTTTTCACATTTTTGTAACACCGGCCCACCTTGAGAAATTCCTTGTACATGCAACCTATGATACTTGGCACTAAAGATGATTCTGATTCTATTACGTGAAGAATAACAGGATGTTACTTAAGACCGAAAGCAACTATAAATGTATAAAAACAAATACAATTATGTTAACTGAAAGCATTGGAAGACTGCTGTGGCATAAGAGGAGTAAAGCACTATGCAATATGTAATGAGAAAATAATCCACTTTAGGCGAGCACCAGAAACTCTACTATGTGACTGTCTTTTTTTACACCACTAATAATGATGTGTGGATTATTATTTTTATATATATATATATATATATATATATATATATATATATATATATATATATATATATATATAAATAAAAGCATGCCCCCTTATGTTTTACTCTTTAGTGAGTTTTTCCAGAATCGGAATGAAGGCCGACAGTGACACATGAACTAGTTAACAGTGGAAAAAGGAAGGATAAAAGCAAAAATAAAAAGAGAGACAACCTCTAATTCATATCCATGTGCATGATAATGAGTGCACGCCAAACAAAATTTCAGAATATATCACATCCTTGTCAGCTAGGCTGTACTTACGCTAGCACCAACACGAGGACGGAGCGGTATAATAAAATATTAAGAACATGTGCAGTGCGTGCACGTGTGAGTGACAGACTGATAGAGAATGACAGAGCTCGGCTGCTGCAGCTCGGTGAGTATTAGAGCCATGAAAGGGGGGAAAACAGCACAGATTCACCCTGCCAAAGCTATTTATGCGAGGATTACATTTCCTCAGCGAATGAGACGAGAACGCGGCGGCGCATGTGCTTATTTAATTAGCAGGGCCGAGGCTGCTAGGGGGTGTGTTGTGGAAGGTGGGGGGTGGCTGGAATACTGATGGGGAATGGGCGATGGGCTCGCCGCTCTGCCCGGACGCTCTCATTACCGTCACAATTAGCACTTAGATTGGAGCGCTAAACCCTCTCATTTGGGAGGTAATTGGGGATCCTGGTGCTACCTGAGACCACCGTGACCGTCTGCTGCTTTCTGCAAATCACATGTTTGTGTGTGTGTATGTGTGTGTGCGCACACGGTGATGTGTGCGCAAGGCACAATCATCTAAGACTACGCTGCATTCATTCAATTATTCTCAGCATTACAAGAGGCACACTTTGTCAAAATCCTACAATCTCTTAAGACACTGTCCTTCATTTTACTGGCGATAAAATCATCGCAGTGCTGCACTTTTCTAAACGTCTACATACTTCTGTTCTGTAATGCGTGTGTTACCTGAGCGCTCTGTTGGGACTCAAGCTCGTCCTTCACCATTGCTCTAAAGATCTCCTCTCTTCCATCACAGGCAGCTATGAGCTCAGGAAGCCCTTCGATTGGGCCTTGATAACCTTTGCTTCCACCCTTCCCACCTTTGGAGCTCCATTTCCTGTTGTAAACAGCGAGGAGGAAAAAAAAAAAAAAAACAGTTAAAAAGGCAGCTATGTAACCACCTTCATGCCCATTACGATGGTTGAGCTGAACTCTCCCTGCTGTCTCGCCATGGTGGGACATTCAGCCTTTCCTGATCCTCTTCTTACCATTTTTATTGTCTTTCAACCAAATTACACTTCACGACGGGATGTAACCACGCTGAAATGAATTATGTGGGCGAAAGAAAATCCGGTGCCAACCACAGCTTTGCGCGTGTGACAGAGTAAAGGTGCACCGGGGCCGTGTTGGAGGCCGTCCAGCGGACGGTGCCGGCAGATAAGCAATGCTAATGGTGTTTGCAGAGTTTGAACAGAGGTGGTTGATGGATTAGGCATGACACCATGTGACTGAGCTATAATCAAAGCACCACAGGTGAGAGGCACCCCTCTCAGGACACTGCTGACTGTGTCCGCTTCTCTCAGACATGAGCAGGATGCAGACAACACTGTGAGGAATGCTAAATTCCCACATTCAGGAATTATTAATATAGTCAGACAGGAATTTAAGAACCCTTTTTTTTTGGTTTATGAAATAAGCTACCATTTATACAAAATGCAGTTACAGGAAGTATAGTAAAGCAAAACAGTAAGTACTACTACTACTAAGTTACTACATATAAATCATTAACATATTTGGCTGTGATATTTTCAAAAGAATGTATAAACTGGTTTAAAATATATAATTAAATGAAGAGAATGAACATAAAGACTGTCCTGTTCTCATGATCTGTCTCAGCACTCTTACTCACAATATGCTGAATAGTGCATAACAATATAACTATATTATATATATATATATATATATATATATATATATATATATATATATATATATATATAAACAATATTTTCAGCACAATTGGTACTGTTTTATACTGTACATAGTAGTAGAAGATAATAGCTATAATAGAATAGATAATAGCTGTTATGTTATGAGTTATAACCGGCACAATCCAGTGTGACTCGGAAGAGGGTGTTCTATTTTGAGGTTCCTGTCAGGGTTTCTTCTGCATCGTCTCAGGGAGTTTTCCTTCCCCGTAGCCTAAACTTAGGACCTAAACCTAAACCTATATCTGGATTTGTATGAAGCTGCTTTGTGTTAAACACATGACAGGCATGTTTGGAATCAGGGCATTGAGAATGTCTGAACTTAGAGCCGTAGTCTACACACCTGAAGAGGTAGAGGTTCTGCTGGTCTATATGAGGCAGGGTAAGCAGAGAGGAGTCATGAAGCCATCTAGCCTGAACAATCATCTGCACTAGATTGCAGATACTCAGAGCAGACACCAGCCAGCCTTCGTTCGCCACAACGTCCAACATCGCCTGAGGAAACGAAAAGAAAAAAACCCCAAAAAACTGTCAGGCATCACACTCGGTGGTTACAGCACAATTAAGATAGCTATAAAGTAACTCGGACATTTAAACATGCACGTATTTATTTTTTATATTAAATTCATGTAAATATCTCTTAAGCATATACATGTTTAATTCACACTGTTAAAAATGTAGAAACTCTTTATGGAACTGCTAAAAACCAAGTCTTTCTCCTCCAAGTCTGCTGCTCTTCTCTTCAACGTAAGGTTAAAGTTTGCTGAGCTCAGCTGCGCTAACAAACTTAATTAATCAAAAAGTCATTTCCTCGGTAACTATGACTAAAAAGCACCTTGAGTGCAGCGGCAAGCCTAGCGAGTTAATCAAAATGCTAATGCGGTACGAATTAAAGTTGTGATTAACATTTCATAGTAGCTGCTTGAGCAAACTGAGGACAGCAACAGAGCTGATGTCAGCTGAGCCCCTGTGAAGGAGGGATGGAGAAAGGCTGAGGGAGTGGGATCGTGAAAACAAATGGGCGAGGAAAGATGATCACACGAGAACCGCGTCTCGTTTAACCCGTCTACTAAAATTGCTCTCCGATGCCGCTGGAGAAAACGGCAAGAAATCTGTAGCCTTTCCCGCGCTCGGAGCACGAGCACAGCTATAAAGGACCTCATTAGCACAGAGATGACAGGAATTATTTATCTAACCATCAGAGATATTCTCAAAGCCAGCCCTAATCCAAGACCGTGTGAGTGTGATTATGTGTCTGTGGGTCGGGCGGAGAAATAAGGAAGACGAGTCGAAAGAAAAATCTATATCAACAGACGCCCTTCCACAATAATGCTCAAAGTCGAGATATATATCGATGAGTTATTCTTTAATACGTCTGATGTGAAAGGATCATGTAAATACTTTACAGTTTGCACTGAGCAGCTCGTGAATACCAACGTCTCTCTGATGAATCACGATAATCTCAACAAATGGAGTGGATACGAATCAAGACTTTGAATTAAGGCTTGCTGATATGAAGTTGGCCGAACAGCCTAGTGGACTCTGCTGATTAATCCTCAGACAGCACTCTATAGTTAGCTCAGCTGTTTGCTAGGAAAGGCTAGCTTTGGATACATGCTGAGAAGACAGCCAGCTGCTGGCAGAGGAGCTACAACCTGGCACAGCAGGAACCTGAAAAAGTAACCACATGGACAAGCATGGCCAATCACTCCCACACACGTGTGCACACACACACACACACACACACACACAGGCTGTAGAGAATCAAGCACATCCACAGGCATGGACAATGGCTTACAGATCCACAGACAGATCCATTCCCAAAGCCAGGCGGCCAGCGTGAACAATCAGCACAGCGCTCATCCTCAGAGCAGGCATGGCCAATCGCAAACAGATCCACAGGCATGCCATCAGGCATGAACAATCAACGACAGGTTATCTAAGCCAGCTTCGGGTGCTTTTATGATGCAGCCAGAAACCCAACAACCATGTGGCAATAAATCATCTCCACACCTCTGTCATTACGCTCCTGGCTCACTGTAGCGTTCAAAGAGCTTGTTTGCTGCATGTCTGATGTTCCAAGATTTTATTGGGGTTTTTGCATGATGGAAACATAAGCGAGTCTTTCATGGCATGAAGGTAAAGAAAAATGTCAAAAGCCCATCGAATGACAACAGACTCATCTAGTGTGAGGATACCTTCATGTGCAAGAGCAAAAAAGAACGTCACTTTCTGTTCGGTGACGTTCGCGTTTCGCGGCAGAAGGAAACGAGCAGCACTGTTGTTTTTAATGCGTTTGATCTGTGGAGGGACGTTAAACGCTCTGCTGTCTCTAAGGTGCTGTAAGTGTCCGTGCTCACACTGTATTTATAGGCCTCCGGACCCAGGCATACTAACAACGTCATGAACCAGTCACATGAATAACTGCCGCCTTAACAACAAACTTGAACACACACAAAGTAATCACAGGAAAATATTATATTTATATATTTCTCTGATATCATCCTAAATAAAATCAAGCCTTTAGTGTTGGAGGACTATTTGAACCTCGCAAGACACAATAGGATTTTGTCTGTGCAGGGAAGAATGAGTTGAGTGGGATATGAACAAAATGTTTTGAAACGTATGCTTCATGGATTGGACTGTATATACAGCCGACTTTGCAGTGATTGTTGAGTGCAGTTCACACAATGTTGTGTAACAGGGCAAAGCCTGAAGTCTGCATTAAACTGAGCCTTAGGTCAGTTCTCAGTTGTCACATTGGAAGGGATGAATTTCCTTTTTTTGTTTCCATAAGGAACATCCGAGAGGTCTTCACTGACACATGGAAATGTGCTCAGCTGTACCATGCACAGGCCTTAGCATTGATTTTATGATGTATGAAGACAAGCAAATCGCTTTGATGGCAATGAAAGCCCCCCAGATGATGGAAAGGGAGGCAGTGGTAAAATGTATAGGGTTTGGATGGCCTCCACTCTAATGCAGTGTACGCCAAGAGAACATGAAGGCCTAGCAACAATGGAAAGCAGATCTGATGCACATAGATCAACAACACACACATGCACTTACCTGACAGATGCGGATGGCGTTGTCCAGAACGGTTTTGGTGTCCGTGCCATAATCGCTGCAGGGCAGCTGAGCACGGCTGAAGTGGGCCTGCAACAGCAGGTTGGTTTTGGTGTGAGCGCTGTCGTATGAGTGCGGGTTGACCGGCAGAGGAAGCCGCTGGGCTAGCTCGCTGTTCAGCTGATCTTCGTTATGGCGCACTGGCAGTTCAGCATATTCCTCTGCATCCTGAACACAATGCAGAGAGGTCTGAGGTTATTTAGAAACTCTTAGTGAAAATTTCCTCATCTGTCATTAAAAAGACTTCGTGTATGGGGGACATCTTAAAAAGATATGATCGCTACCATTTTGGTAAAAATAGATGACTGTGTTGGTGGGAAGAGTAGCATCAACTGTATTCATTCCCTCTGCATTTACCATGTAAGTGCTGCCAATGCTTTTATATCAAACCCTAAAAGCAAGATTTTCCACTTACATTTTCTACATAGATACCTTTGGGTTAAAAATGCTGTACAGAAAGATCTTTGGTAATAATAATAATAAAAAAAAAAAACTATAAAAGCTATAAAAAAAAGTTAAATCATGATGAATAAATATATAAAGCAAAAAATATATATCATTTTTATGCAAAACAGTACAATTTAATTCTTGCTACACCTAAGGCAGAGAAGAGTAAGAGTTTTGCTAAGGGCCCATGTGAGAGTTTGATGGTCCTTGAACTCACAAACTGCTGATCTACTTACAAACTACTAGACTTGAACTTAGAAACTGCTGATCATTTACTGACTGAATCCCAGTGAGCAACCGCATGCTCCAAATCCACCAATAAATAAAAAACTTTTAAACTATTATGTTGGACAAATGTTTGCTGTCTAATTTTAGTACAATTCTTTTGTGAATTTTTTATTCTGCAGCGTCTGTCCGACACCTTTCATCTATAAATACTATACATATGGTAAACACATATTACACACTTAACCTGAATTATTGCCCAAAAGCATGACTAAGAATGACAGTAGCAGCAGTATGACTACTATGACTGTATAACTGCATACTAATAGTTTAGTTTTTAATTATCACATTAAAGTACAGTTCCAAAAACCGCCAGCGATAGACAAAAAATACGCGATTAAACGGACGCCACTAACATTTACTTCATTTTATAATTAATAAAAATAGAATATATTCATTATTTCAACATACTCTACAACTCTTTTTTATCACTTTTTCACACAAAAGTATTGTTAATGAAATATACACAGTCCGACGCTCGAATGGAGTGATACGTAAATGTCGTCTCACTCAAGAAAGAAAGTAATTCTAACGTTCTGGTGGCTGTTATATGACACGTGTTGGTCCCATTTAAACTTTTTCCATTAGTTTCAAATATCAAGTGCAAAATTAAATACGGACTTTGATATGATAAAAGTTCTATCTACTGTTCAATCTGAATCCAAGTAGAAACATAAAGAATACTTGAAAGGTCTGACATCAAACATATGTTGATTGGTTGAATTCTTTTTGGATCGTTTTTTTTTTTTTTTTGCAAACCAGGTTGTAACTCGGCATGGGTACGGTGTTCCTCATGACTGCAGTAAAGCATATATGCAAAGGCACAGGATCTTGTGTAAGACTATTCTTGTCCGCGTTTTCAACATACACTTGCAAGATGAGGCAGTGAGCATATTAGTCACATCTCTGTGCTTTCCCCCACTTCTATCCATCAGTTCTACAGCACTTCGCTTAAACACCTCTGAGCCAGAAAAGTGAGAAATACCGGGAAATAAACTCACAGAACAAAAGAGCATATCAGTCAGTGTATGATTTATTATTTCTGAGTTCACCGAGTCAGCACACAGGCCTACAGAGGATAAAAGACGGCAGCTGATCTGTAAACAGAAGCGCTGACGCCAAACTCTCGTACGCTATTCTCCATCTCAGCTGACATTTACACACGCAGAACGCGGGCACGGCGCTTTAGAGAAGCTGACTGAGTGCTTTTGATTCTTTACCAAAGTGCAGATTCTTTTGACATCCCCAACAGAACGAGTGCTCGTCTGACTAGTCTTTTGGAGACGACATTTTGAGTGCATCATTCAACTCTACAAGCGTTCAATGATATTTAGAGGAGTAAAACATACGATTTAATAGCAGGAAGTGAGAAAAGGGGAGGGAGAAAGAGAGAACAAAATAGAGAATGGGTAGAGAAAGCACTCGACTGGGTGCCTCATTATGACCACGCCACAGTAATTAGAGGCCATTGAAGGGAAAGGGGGTTTTTGTGTCCCTGACAGGGGGAGTGATTTGAGGGTATTGAACCTCAGGCTGGGGAGGAGTAGGGGGTTGGCAGGGGTCCAGTCCGCCTCATGTCATGCTTTTGTTAGCCAATCTGTGGGGACTTAAACACTGAGACATGTTAAAGGATAATAAAGCAGTGTGCACATTAATAGGAAGATTGGGACCTCTGTGTGTAACCCAGCCCACAATTAGCACTGCAACATGTGCACTCCCACTGTCACTGGAGAACATGCACACAGTAACTGCCATAAACAGTGTCTTACTGCTCATGGCACTGCAACAGCTACTGTACCAGCTCATTAACACCAACCTCACACACTGCACTTAATGCTGCTAATCGGCTTTAATCAACTCTCGTGAGTTCAGCAGTGAGTAAAACAGTTGTGAAAATATTATTTATATCGTCAAAAAACTCACAAAAATTTACATACATTCACTGTAAATACTTATGTGAAAGCAGTAGTGTGCAAACTCATTCTGTTCGTTCTATTAAGAAATGATTTATAAATAGACGTTACATCCAAAGATCAAGAAATCAGTTTATGGACAGTGAATAGAATTGGAAAATCAGTCTATTTTTGAGTTGAATTATATTCGAGATTATTACTCAGTGCACGGTTCTTTGATAGTGTTTAAAATTGTTAAATAAATACGATATGTAATTTAAAAACAAAGCGAAATACAACACACACCACAGTTGTTACATTTTATCAGTATAATCAAGTGATATGAGCTGTAAGAGCGCATTAAAATGCATGAATATAAAATAATAAAAATGGGTAGTGTGTGAATTTCTAGTTTTAAGTCATTTCTTAAAACACAATTTTTTTTGTCAAGAAAAATAACAGCTATTGACTGACAGAACCAGAAATACAGTAGGATTACACTAGAACAAATTTTCTAAAACTATTCCTAGACTCAAGTACAATAATATTATCAATAATAATAATAATAATAATAATAATAATAATAATAATAATAAAATCACACTCCAAAACTGAATTAAATTCACATTAGCCAAGTTGTGTTGATAAAACAAAGTCTGTAAGACCGGGCTTCAGTCAGTTCTGGGGTTCTGCAAGGCATCGCCATGTGGTCGGTTATTTTTTCTTTTTAGAACAGTTACAATAGTGAAAAGTTCAGGAATAAAAGCTATAATAAATAGACCAAAGATAATTCTGCAATTATAATAGTTCATGGTTTAAAAAAAGCAAAGACCTGCATTGAGGAGTTAATTAAAATGTTTTTCAAAAGACCACTAAGTTAGACTAGGAAGAAATCACATTACAAAGGCACCACCATATGAACTTATAGCTTCAGAGACAACAGAGACTCCATAATTAGTTGACAAAAAAAAGACCCTAAAACAGGTCTCTAGGCACTGCGTTTAACATCTTGCTTTGTATCTGGCTTCCAGTTTTATTGCTATTTAATGTGTAACTGCTCTCCGGTTTATTCTGATTCTTCTTTGATGCCTTGTGCAGATGCTGTAAAAAATCTAATTAACCTTATGGGACCAATAATTCAGAATTTATTATGTAAGAGGCTACCATGACCCCCCACAACTCTTTAATATTCAGGTAATCGATGTAAAAACTGCCATAAAATAAAAGCAACAGAATGGTGTAATTTGTTAAAAAGCTTCGGCAGCTTGCCTGCCTGCTGTCTGCATTCACTTGCAACAGGACTCTGACTACACAGCGTGTGTGAGTGTGAGCGTGGGTGCAAGAAAGGAAACAGATGTGATGTCACTGGTCACCAGTGAAGTGTAAAAAAGCTTTATGTCCCAATTATGTCGGCTATCGGTAGAAAGGAGAAGGTCGGAGTTGGCGAGCCCCGAGAGAACAGAGGATACGAAATCGGCCCTCTAATAGAGCGAAAGTAAAGAGGCGCTAATTGTTCCACTACCCTGGAGAGCTGCAACTGTGTCTGTGTGTCTGTTAGCTGTGCTTAAAATCCTCAATGTTGCTGTGTTGGGAAGTTTTTGGCTGACAGACTGAGACTGGGACTGGGACAGTGCAGTACAATTGTACAGTAATTTGTTCTATGATGAGTGTATGCTGTTGCACATAGAGCACTGCGACAGTCTTAAGCACCAAGTTAATCAGTTTGCTTTGTCTTAAATTAAGATATTAAGTAATAGACCACTTTCTCAGAAAAAACATCAATCGCTATAGACAACAGTGTCTTCATTAGGACTTGCAGCATGCAAGATGATTGTTCATTTTTTTATTTTCTATTAAACATACAGCGGTTTGCCATCTTAGGCTACGTTCACATCATAGCCCTCTTTGTGCAATCGTTATTTGTCTTTTTTTTTGCTCGAACACGGTCTGGTTCAGATATAAGTGATTTATATGTGGTTTTAATTTGAATGCACCTGTGCCCCAAAGCTCCCTGCATGAGCACATCGATTTGGTGTGCAATTGTTTTTTTACTGCTCCGTTTACATTAGCTGCCTTCTAGTTTTGCTTACATTTTCTTTTTCCTTCCACTGAATACAGTCACCGCTTGTTTTCTGCATTGCTGACAATGGATGATAGAGTTATGCTTCCTGGGTGAAAGTCATAAGAAGATATGACCATTCTTCCTCATGTCACATGACCAGAAATCGGATATATGCTTTGAGCCACTTCCATATTTGAACTTAGATTAGATTTATATAAATTATAAAGGAGAGATTTTTGTATATATATATATATATATATATATATATATATATATATATATATATATATATATAAAAAATCTGTGACACATTCAGAGAAAAATCATATTTGAAAGAAAGAAAAAAAAAAAAAACACTGTAAAATCATCCACCTAATAAGAGAATGTTTTTTCAAGTCAAATATTTCAGCATCTACGCACAATAAAGAGATACTGTCATAATCAATTCTTTTAGCTCCCATACACAATTCGTTGGAATTTCGGGTAAAACAGTTCTTTCTTCCTTGAGACATTTCATGTAATACTAATTATTTATTATTTTTTTTACCATGTAAAAAATTTTAATTTCTCTACTTAAACCACTGGACCTATTTCAAACTAATAAAGATTTGGTGCTCTGGATAGATATATTTAGTTGGCTGAAAACTGATACAGTGGAGAAACAAGGTTATATGAACTGGATATATGCGTGGTTATCTCTTTCTCCATATGCTGTGAGTGTGTGTGAATGTGTGTACGTGTACTCACAGTAAGAATGGACAACAGCTCCTTGATGGGAAGCTCTGGCTTCAATCTCTCCTTGAACATGCGAACAGTCTGATGCTTCAGGTAATAATACGAGGCGATGCGACCATACGTGAGAGGATCGATGGTGCACTCATCCTGCACACGAAACACAGGTTTATTACCGAACCCAAACATCAGCTATGATTAACCTATAGGGTGAACCTGAGAAGCGCCATGTTCCCCGCTCTTCCTTAAAAATAACATTTGAGTATCCGAAGCGTCTCTAGTCTGTCACTCTATTGCTCTCTCGCTATTTAATTCAATTAACACTTTTTGTTTAGTTCATTTCATTGTTAGGCTTATTTTATACATTACATATATACTGCTTTGACTACTTTGATGTATAAAATCTGTCTTTGAAAATCAACCAAAATGTCAAAACACAAATTAATACACTTCAAAACCTATAAGAAACTATGAATGTGATTTCAAATCACTAATAAATGAAATAGAGAGGGGAAAAAAAAACTACTGGTACATCCTAAGTTGCTAATGATGAGGAAGAGGTAGTAGATCACGTACTACATAAATGAAATCATGTTAGCTGGTTTCCAATAGCTTTTATTCCTTATTAGCAAATTTCAGTAATGTATTCCACTAATTATTACTTTAATATACTTAGCACACATACCTCTTGTATTTCCATACAGTAAGAACTTTCCAGATCTCTGAGGCTTCTCTCCACCAGATTGGACAGGTACTTGTTTATAGTCTCATGGCTGGTGTCACCCAAATTGTAGTAGCTAAGCATAAAAGAAAGGATGTACACATTTAGATCCAGAATTATTGGCACCCTTGGTAAAGATGAGTAAAATGGTTGAGTAAATCTTTTCATAGAATAAACTTTATCTAAAGGATAACTGACTGAACTGAGAAGGTTAAGATTTCTTTCATATTTTCAGTAATGTTAATGTTCATAGACAAAGAAATTCAGCACTTTTAACTGTTAAAAAACTGCAAGCAGCAGACAAACTAATTAAATGAATAAAAGGAAAAAATAAATTGCAATTACTTGCTTCCTACTGTCTCTCCTAAAGATGCTCTGCCATGCCTACTGCATGACTTCCTCTTCAAATAACTCTTATTGGGAACATTTTAAAATCCACAAACATTGTTGGATAGAATATAAATATTTACCTATATTTATACGCATGATCTGCTTTGACAGTGTAGTGATTTCTAGGTCAATAAACATCATGGCGATGTAATTTGATTACAACTTGTCCTTAGTGAAACATAACTTCTACATTTTCTCCTACAGTGAAATAACTAGCAGCTTACAGGATGCAGGCTGGCAGACAGAGTGAAGCTGAAATCACTTCCATGTTTTGCTTAGCATGTGAAAGCTACCACATGAGCCAGCAGAACTGCATACAACAATGCGCGTTAATTTACAAAAAACATCTAAGTGTGTGTGTGTGTGTGTGTGTGTGTGTGTGTGTGTGTGTGTGTGTGTGTGTGTGCATGTGTGTGTGTGTGTGTGTGTGTGTGTGCGTGCGTGTGTATGTGTATGCGTGTGTGTGTGTGTGTGTGCAGGAGTCGGTAAGTCAGAAAGTAAATGAAAGAAACATGTACTTGGCAAACTTTGTTTTTTTCCCCCTCCAGTATGTAACAGTGTAAAATGAGTTATGCATGTACAATATGATATAATACACTGAAAGACGACCAAACAATTTGAATGACCAATCATTATTAATTATTATAATTAAGTACTGTACAATCAATCAGACTATGACAACTGTATTGCCTTGTCTGGACAAATATGATGCATTATAGGAACTTATAATGAGGGAAAATTACTGGCTCCAGTTTAGATATTGTACAAAGACACACTATGGTTTCAAGGCTATTAAAGTTCCAATGATGATTACCATGAAATATTTTGTCCTGAAGCACATATACTTTGACTGATGTCGGTCTAATAGTTTTATCACAATGATATTGTCTAATACAAAAAAACCCAAAAAAAAACATTGATTCTTGGATGAACAATATCCACCTAAAAATGTTTGGCTTTACTTGCAGCACAGCTTGGGCTATTTAGCCAATCAGCATTGTAAAATATCTTGCATGACAAGATAAAACAAAAAGGAAAGAAAAGGAAAAAAAGGTCAGACTACAATCCAGACATTAGACTTTTCACTGAAGACACCTACACGCACATTATATATATATATATTTTTTTATATTTATTTATATATATATATATATATATATATATATATATATATATATATATATATATATATATATATATAAAATGATAATTTCTCTTCTTGTCCACAGACTTAGTACAAGGGATGTGCAGCAAATGAATGAGTAATAGGCAGCATTCAGCATGTGGCTGGCTGTGAACATGACTTGATGTGATTAAGCTATTGCCATTATCATTATGGACATGTGGCCCCTGATGGTGTTGGGACGCTAAGCGGCACTCTTTATGACACCCCTGGGGGCCCACACCTCTCCCGCCCAGAAAGAGAGAGCATGCCGCTCTGTCTGTGCCACTGAATCATTGCTGATGAGCAATGGCTGGTGTCAAGGTGACCGATTCAAATTGCAGCTTTAAAGGCGCACCGACAGAGAGAAAGATGGGGCTGGGGAACACGACTTCCTGTTCTTACTCGTACAAATAATGTCCTCCCACTCACAATCACACACAAAGTCGAGTCATAAACAAAAATAATTGCACCAAGTCTTACAAATAAACAAGACGATTTTTAGATAAAAAAACAAAAAAAAGAAACCCTTCCTTTAAAAACCGCCTCATATTGCATCGTATCCTAAATAATTCATAGCATCTTATTCTGGAAACAGTTATTGGCACCTTTCATGGAAAAAGCAAAAACTAAGCACAATAAATGAATAACACATGTAAGAATGTGTTTTTAAGTCGTGCTTTTGTTTTCCTGCGGAATTTGGTGACACCTTCGTTGGAGAGAATGAAGACACTGAGGTGGTCATTGCAAAACATTACTTTGTGTCAGACAACCATTACAGAGTTCTTTGGCTGATTATCATCTCCTCAAAAAGGTCCGTGTGCAACCAAGCCGTAACATCCTGGCAGAGGCAGCCAGATTTTGGGCGAAAATATCCTGGTACTTGGTGAAATATTTTGAAATGATCAATCTTCCTCTGGTACCACTAGCTGTCAAAACAGGCCAATATTTTACAGTGGGTATACAGATTCTCCATCATTTCTGACTCTCAGACTGGACGGATCTCTTTGATTATGTCCTCAAGGACAATTTATTATTTTTTTTTTTAAATAACAGGAACCATTAGGACCTGGGCAGGAGACAAGTACAAGAAATGTCCTATTGGGAGTTAAGTTATCTAACAGTTAATAGATTATGTCAGCACATAAAATACGCAATATACATGAAGCTTCCTGCTAAATAAAACAGTTTCGGCGGAACGTAGCTGCTCGTGTGATGCTATAGCATGAGCTCGGTCAGAGATTTCTGAACCACTAAGGGCACGGTTCTTCCTAAATGTTTAATGTGGGCTGACAGGCGTGCAAATGCCAGCACTGTGGAATGTTCTGGAATCATCATCGGCAATTCGCAGCAGATGTCTATGTCGCCCTATATGACCTCTGCAGCCAGGGATGGGTTTGTGTGTGCATGTGTGATGTGTGATGTTTTAGATCATGGTCCGTGATGTCAGAGTGAACTATGGGGTGGACTCGGCGCTATGCGGTGGCAGGAAGTTGCCATGGCAACACAATCAGTAATAAGTCAGTGTGAAGATGTTCCCTTGTCTCTGGTTGCCATTTCAACCGCACAGCAAAAATCTGCAACTGATTTTACTATACTTGCTACAAGCAATAAAGCAATGAATTGTTCAGTCATTCCCCTTCACAGTGTGTTTAGCAAAGAGCTGTGATTCGATTGCAAACACGGTAATATATATATATATATATATATATATATATATATATATATATACATGGTTAGTAATTAATATATAGAAAGTATTCATTCAATTTTATCGGAATAATTCAGAAGTACATTCATATACACTAGCGAAAAATCTATTAAACTCAACTAACACACTATACTATGCACTATACTACTATACACACAAAGAAATCACTGCTCTGCATAATTTTAAGTATGTAGTAAAGTTTACTACTACATAAGTGCTCTCCAAAAATATGAAATTCAGCTGAAGAATTTTTCACACTGGTTTGCTAAAGAAAATTGTATGCCGAGCTACAGTTAGACATCAAAAAACGAGTTGGAAAGTGTGTGCATATTCATAAGACTCGAATTTCACATCCAAATCTTTTAAGCACCAATAATCATTTGTGAAGATTTGACTTCAAATGTGTCTGGGTCCTTTCCCATTGACTAACATGGGAACGAGCGGCATTAAGACTATACCACAGACAACCATTTAAAAATCTCTGAGACAATTTGACCAACAAATGTTTACATAAACTGTATTTATTATTATATGGATGATGCCTTTGCACTTTGTTCCACACTGAGCTCTATTGTACCAGTCAGAACTATACTATACTTACATTTTACAATTATGGCATTTGCTCAGGGGCCCAGGAGTTGCAGCTTGGTGTGGCTGAGATTTGAACTCATGACCTTGGGATCCAAAGTCCAATGCCTTAATCACTAAGCTGCCACCTCTCCAATCTACTTATTTTACTGTGTTACGTTGTTTGTGCTTGTAGCTCTGTGTGTAGCTCCGCTTTTGTGCTTATGCTTATGTTTTGTGTTGTCTAGCGTAAGTTATGTTGTTTTACGTAGCACCTGGTCATGGAGGATCGTCGTTTCGTTTTACTGTTTACTGAACCAAAAATTTGTATGTTTGACTTGACTTGCTATACTTACTACATGCTTTATTACAAACACATTTATACCTATGCAATTATGTAATCAACCAATCATATAAAAGCAGTGCAATGTTCCAAGAATCTGCAGCCCATACTGAACTGTTTTTACAGCAAATTAAGTTGCATGGTGTTGCTAATACTATGCTTAGTGAGTGCATACACATTTACTAGCTGGATATCATGACTACTGTAGCCGTCTCCACATGCAGGAAGAAGAATTCACTCTAAACAAATTTTAAATGCTAATTTAAATGTGTGAATCACACCATTATAAGGACAAGCCGTTCTATAGTTTACACTGTATTTCATATAATTTAAACAGCAAATATAATGATAGAAATCAATCACGTGACAGAGAAATGGAGTAAATCAGAACACACCTGGGGTTCATGACGAGTCGGCGGAAGAAGTACGTCCAGGTGATGTAATCCATGGCATCCTGCTTGGAAGCAATGGTTCCTGCAGCTATCTCTGCATTCAAATGATCAGCCAGAACGCCAAGCAGGCTACAACACGATGATCACATCCAACATCATTAAATGAGATTTTCTCAGTGATTATAAGACAATATAAAAATGCTCCACACTCACCTGGACTCGACAGGGAAGGGCTCGTAGAGGAACTTCTTGTAGAAATCTTTTTTGATGTCATGTACAAGGATGACCGCTTTGCCCTCGTCATCAAACTGAGGTCTACCTGCCCTCCCCATCATCTGTAGAACATCTGCAGAAGCAATGACACACAGGAGGTCCTGAACATCTGCGTGTAGGCAGTAACATGGGCATACACAACCTGGAGCCGTTTTTACCTGTAATTGGGTAATC
The DNA here is from genome assembly GCF_014805685.1 of Silurus meridionalis. Lineage (NCBI taxonomy): Eukaryota > Metazoa > Chordata > Actinopteri > Siluriformes > Siluridae > Silurus > Silurus meridionalis. The sequence continues at coordinate 22,388,048 of NC_060887.1, forward strand.
CACATAACGGTGTGTTTTCCCATCAAAGTATTCCGTGCCTTTCACAATCACCAAATGGGCTGGGAAATTCACACCCCAGGCCAAAGTACTAGTGGCGATTAACACCTTAAAAACAGAGTTACAACATTATACAAACGTTTCACAAACCAACATCTGTCAAAGTTGTTACGGATATTTAGTTCTTAAAAATTGGCCTTTTTTTTTTCAGCGGTAAAGGTTTTGGAGCTCATAGGCATTTGTGGATTTATTTTTCACATTGGCACCCGACTGGTAAAAATAACAGTGGTGCCGTGCGGAAGTACCTGAATCTTGCAGTTGACGAACAGCTCTTCCACAGTCTTCCTGTCTCTCTCGTGCAGACCAGCGTGATGCAAACCGATGCCAAATGCAAGGGTCAGCTTGAGGTTAGACTCCCTCACTGTGGCAATTACATCCGTCATCTAAACCAAAAGAAAAGATGTTTATCGCATCAGATAAATAACATAATTCATATTACCTCGCTTGAGGCTCGTTATCATAATAAACCTTAAAACGTCTTTAGGAAGGCAAGAGAATAGAGGTTTTGAAAAGAGCGGCCTATAAAGTAGGACTTTCATTATCTATCATCACATTCCTAATCGATTCGTCAAAGCTTTTCTATTTATTTATTTTATTTATTGATCGACATTTACTGCTAGTTCGGCTCTGCACATATGCAAATTCTCCAAGTCGAGGAAAAGTTAATATACATCCAATTGCCAAACATCTCTTGTGGATTCTGTTCTCGGGGCCTTTACAATGTTCCGATTCCCTGTAAATGTGTTCATTCTGTCTCCAGGTGATGGTATGACCTCTGCGATTATGTTACTCAGCCGCTACCTACAGGTCTCATGAATAATTCATGAGACCTCGCACTTTGATGGGGCACTACGTTACGAGGTAGAGAAAAGATTACAAAGCGAGAAAAGCAGCTTCCGTAAATCGTTATTACATACGTTAATCTAAAACTTAAAAGCATAAAAGCTGAGTATCTGATGAGATAGAAAATGTGAAGAACAGTGGAGAAGAGTGATATGGATGGATGGAAGGATAATGGGTGAGCCGGTAGAGGAAGAGGCAGGGAGACCCCTGCTGGGAGACAGACAGCTCGCGCCAGCCGCCTGTCACTCAAACAGCAGGATCTCCAGCCGCTATACGGCCCAGTGCAGAGCTGCCGCAGCAGGGTGCAGCATATATCACTGGAACACACACACATGCAGCTCAGGCAGCGTGCTGCTTCTTGGCTGAGGCTTTTTTGCCTTACTATAGATATCCTGATTTTGATGTCTTTATGTATTTGACAACGCAGTTTGCGCATATTTACTCAGTCCAATATTTCCCCGTCTATTCTTTGCTCAACCACCGTTATATTTATTTGGTTGTATTCGAAACTAACGATTGCCGGTTGTGTCCGTTCTTACAGGTGCTACTCTGACCTTCCTCAGACCTTGAAAGAAATTCATCACATTCAAGGAAAATATCTGCTAATATGGTTAAACATCGCTGCATTCTATTCCTGCCTGAGCTGTTAAAAGCAAAGGAAACGGAATTGTACTCATAAAAAAGCTTTATAGCGTAGCTCATTTTTTACACTGTAGGAGTTAAGAGAATAGAGACACACACAGTTGGGAGCATACCACCCTCGTAATTGCTGCAATATCTCACACAGAGACGTAACCTAAAACTGTACTAAATCCGCCAGTTTGTCATTTTGTTGTATGACAAAAAAAAAAAATTCATATTATTCACAAGGAAAAAAAAAAAAAAAAAAAAAACACCACCACTGAATTAAAGTCATTGAAATAATTCAATACAAACAAAGAAATGGGGAAAATCCTTGTTTGCCATATGGCTTAAATAGATCCTAGTTATACTGATGAATTACGCAGGTAACCACGCAGAAATGTTTAAACAACAGTTAATTAAGTACTGCTACTTCGCAGGTACAGCTATTTTACACATATAAGCAGCTGACTGGTTGCTATGCAGCGTTACCCCGTCTTTGATGCTGTTCGTCAATGGAAGCGCCACAGAACCACTGCTAAACAGGCAACATATGTTGACCATATTCTCAGCACTGCAGTGTCACTGACCTACTGTCCATATTTTTTGGACAGACTCAGTTTCATATATTTGTCTCTACACCATCACAATCAAATTAAAATGAAGTAGTGACTTGAACAAAGATTGAACAAAAATCCTTGGATTAACTATATATGTATTATAACCATTTTATCTGCACAGTCCTTCCTTTTTTTACAGGTTCAAAATGAATTGGACAAACTAATAATTATAAATAGAATGAGTCATTTTAAAACTTAAATGCAAATCCTTTGCAGTCAGTGATTACCAGAAGACTAGAACCCATAGACATCATGCTAAGTATCCTCCCTGGAGATACTTTGTCAAGTCTTTACTCCAGCTGAATTGAGTGGCTGTTTGTTTGTGGGTATTTCTGCACTTAGTTTTGTCTCCACTAAGTGAAAAGCATCAGTTAGTTTGAGGTCAGGTGACTAACTCAGCAATATAAGAGCATTTCATTTGTTGGCCATACAAAGGTCTTGAGTTGCTTTCACAGCATGTTCTGAGTCATTATCAGTTGTCCTATTAGTTGAATCTGAGCAGAGCTCTATACACTTCCACCATTTATCCTGCTACATCTAACAGCAGTCACATTGATAAAAAAAAAAATAATAACCATAAGTCCTACTGGCAGCTTTAGATGCTTATGGCATTCCATCATGATTAACAGATGGAGTGGAAAGCATTGGATCATGAGCGATCCCTTTCTTCTCCATATATTTCTCCAAGGAAAAAATTTGTTGATCATTCACTTTTGTTGTCTCCCACAGTATCACAGTAACACAATAGTGTGCATATTAAATTACAGTTTTGCAAATTGTATGATTTATTTATTAATTTAAGAATTAAATATATAATAAAATTGTAACAACTAACGTGGAATCAGTGCGAGTTTAATTTATGCATAAAAAAAACGGTGACTAAAAAGAGTGCATGAAATTGGCATACGCGGAAGAGGACATTTTGAAGAAAAAAAAACACCCTGCAGGATGCCAAAGTCAATAAAATGGAAAAAAAAGAAAAAAAAAAAAACATAAGTAAAGAAAAAGTTTGTATTCTTTCAGTGCGGCCTGGTACCAGATGACCGGTTCAAGGCCTGGTGGTTGGGGACCCCTGGTCTACACCTCAACAATATCTTGATTGATTTCTTACTATTGTGGTGGTGTACAGAGACAAATGTGATGGCATACAAAGTCAAAGATGGATCCGACTGTAATGAACTAAAACAGTTTAAATGACCGTATTGTCTGGAATATAAGAATATTTTTTAATATAAAAGCATGTCAATAATGTCTCATATTCGAGCTCTAGACTATTGTCACTAATACCGTACTCTTGATAAAGTAGGTGGAGCCAAACACAGGTAAACTGTCCAGAACATAGTGGTTCAAAGTAAAAGCCAAGTAAACCGGCATCTGAGGCGAGCTTATGATGCAAATTTTAAACTCATGGTGATAAATGCTAATTTATCTGTAAGAGTTATCTAACATCTGTCAATCAGCCAAGAAAAACAGCATTTTAGAATGTAATGGCAAGCCCAAAAAAGCCAGTCTTAGAAATGCTAATACCAGTATTCAAAGAAAAGCTTACCGCAGTCCTAAAAGCGGCCGCTCTAAGAAATTGACTGGCGTGTGTCATTACGTAGCCTGTGGTAAGTCCTGCTCTGCGATGGGATACTCCAGGCATGGGTATGGGCATGTTTATTCACAATGAGATGGACAGCCTAGGATAATTAAATCCAGATTTGCTGCGGGTAATATATGATATGCCGTGTAAAAAGCATTTTTAAATTGAAGCATTTTCTTTTTAAAAGACAAAAGGGGGTTTTCAAAAAGCATTTTTCCAAAAGGTACACTTTGAAAAGGGGTTGTCTTATATTCGGGACAATACGTTAATATAAACCGCGAAAAAAAAGGCTTAGGACTGCAATTGACAAACAGCTTTGTATCAAATGTCCTTAAATGATGGAACTATAAGGAATAGACATTTGGTGTCACACAGACAAGGACGGGTTTCCTTCTAAATCTGGTTTCTCTCAAGGTTTCCTCCTCGTGCCATCTCGGGGAGTTTTTCCATTGCCACTGCTGCCACTGGCTTGCTCATTAGGGGTACACTTATAGGGCCTAATTTATGACATTGCCATTTACATTCGTAATTATTTTTTCCATAAAGCTGGTTTGGGACCATGTCCATTGTGAAAATTGCTAAACAAATCGAACTGAATTGAATTTATATGATTGTTAAAATTGTGTAACTGTTTAAATACCTTTGGTACCTGGTCACTGCAACACCCACAAATCACCATCAACTATCCAGACAGCAGCTGTTCTGTGGTTACAGTCTCTCTCACTACACCCTCACAGATAAGTCACAAGGTAGGGGTGACTATCAAAACATCCATCAAGACTGCTTACAACCATTCACACATTATCCTCTTTTAAGAGTGTATGCTGTAACTTTAAACACACTAATTGGACAACACACGTAAACTGTATAGAAGAGTTGGCGAGGATGTTAATGGACTTGATGGAGCGTATTAAGTAGAACACATGGAATAGGTTGCTTCCTTGTTTTGACTGTGAGAGGCTGATTGTTAGCAGACCAGAGCAACGTTTTCCAACAGGTCTAGAAATGAGTGCTCTGGCAATATTAGAAAACATTGATAACTCAGAGGCCCAAAAAAAGCTGTTTGCTCACATCTCGAGCAGGTCCAAGCGTATGCACAAGAAATCTACTCGGAGAGGACTCCAGCTTTTCCCAGCTAATGTCAGTCTGAGCTGACTATGTAATCACAGTAAAACCACAGCTTTAGGAAAACACAAGGAACTTCCATCATATCTGGCCTCAGGAGATCAGGGATGGAGAAATAATGGGTTAGTAAGCAGAGGAAGACATTATGTGATGAAAAAAGTTAAGTAAAAAGACCTGAGAGGCTGGGGTAAGGCTTGTCAGTGATATGCAATGTGTAATTTACCTTTGCAGAATGTTTAATTATGGAACACAGTGCAGCTCATATGGTAAAGTATTTGCTTTAAGAACAGTCCCAGTTTAGTTTAGTACTACACATCATTCTGACCTCTCGCTCATCCTGGTGTAACCACTGCTTTGGGTCATCCTCCGTAGCCAAAAAGGCGATCAGGTCGAGTGCAGTGAGACGTGTCTGCCGTCGAGATGACACAAATATCAGGACAGGCTTGGCAGGGGAATGGCTGCGGATGGCTAAAGAGGACAAGTTTATAGTGGAAAAGATGAGTCTGTGTGGTACATTACATCATGGTAACAGTGATTAGAAATAAAGCTGATACTGCTTTTTCCTCTATTTTATTCCCAGTTTGGCCATCGGATAATTTCCCACCCACCCGCTAGCTCTTCTGTCATACAACATCTACCAACCTAGGAAGGTTGACTCCTAGGAGTCCTCCAAGACATGCGAGAGAGCAACAGCTGCTCTTTTTGAGCTTCTTTTGCATACATGAGCTTGCAGACACTCTCGACTGCCTAGATTCAGTGTGTGACAAACACTCCTGGCATTATCAAGATTCCAACTTGCAATCTCCTAGGGTGATTACTTCTCTGCTGATTCACTAAGGAGCCCTAACTCTGATACTGTTAGTGTGTGGCAGTTAGATAGATCGTTGAACTGTACCTTGAAAGGTGGGTTTATTCATGCTGGCCATACGAGGACAGTAGTGCTGCCCAGGGAAACCTTGTATGTGTACCTCCAATGGGACTGGACGAACCGACGGTCTGAAATTAAACAATCCCACCTGAGAGAGTGACAGAGGGACAAAGAAAAAGAGAGAAAGGATGAGAGATCGAGTGAGCAGCTGGCTGTGTGCCGGACCATGTGGCCCATCTGGGTAATTACAGCTTGTCATTGTCTCCTGTCCCAGAGCCCTGCTCTCCCACAAGTGGCACAGGCCTGGGTGCGTGTGTGCACATATTTAAAGGGCTGGATAATGGATTGGTCAGGTAATGTTGTGACCCAGTCCAAACAGCAGCAGGCAGATTTATAGAGAGCCTTTGCCCCCTTCCTGGCACTAACTGTCAAACAGCGTTTACATAACTACTGCTGCCTGCCCTGGCTCACCCGGAGTCCTGATACATTAAATTAAACATGCTCCTGCTTGCACACACAGTTTGTGATGTAAGCCAGACAAGAACAACTGTTTGAACACTGAAATGTTGCAAACACCCACTACGGCTGTAATCTTAACAATATGTAGTTGCCCTGTCAGTCGAAAACTATAAACCGCACAGACTGTTTTCTCATAAACGGAAACACTTTCAGGCTTTTTCCTACAGCCACATCATCAACAAATTAAACAAAAGAAATAAACGAATGCGACTTGCACTAAAGAGCTCACCTGTCCGATGCCCAGCCAATCTGCCAGGTCTCGGGCATTAGCGAGTGCTGTGGAGAGCCCGACCACTCGGACAGTCTTGGAGGTGTGAGACGAGATAAAGTTTGTCCTCGATACAATGACCTCCAGAACAGGTCCTCTGTCTTCCCCTATGCAAAAACAGAACGTACAAGTGAAAAACGTGAAAAAATATAATACAGCTGTGTGGTTTTGAAAAGTACCCGTACTAAATCAAGCTCAAAAGTGTCCTAAATAAAATTCACAAAAAAAAGGATTTTTCTATGGATCGAGAAGCAGATTTTTATTACATTCTAAAAGCTATGAAGAAGAAAGCAATCGGCTCTGTGTGTATTTACCGAGTAGGTGGATTTCATCAATAATAAGAATGGCCACTTTCTGAACATAGCTGCGATTCTGCCAGCTGCGACTGACTCCATCCCACTTCTCTGGAGTGGTGACAATCAAATCAGCCTGCGCTATGGCCCGCATGTCTGGAGTCACATCACCAGTCAGCTCTACCACCCTAGAGCGAGTCAGAGAGAGGGGGACAAAGATAAAAACAAAAAATAAAAAAACAAATAAAAAACACAGAAAAGACAAATTAAGAAGAGAATGATGATCAGGCATGCTGGTGTAATTTGCTATCTCATAACTCACTTTTTGCCAAGCTTCTCCTCTATCCTAACTTTCCAGTCTTCAATCCTCTCCCTGACCAGTGCTTTCAGAGGAGCAATGTACACCGCCTATAAAAACACAGCGGTATGATAAATGGATTATGTAAAAATGGACAAATTTCTCTACATGTATAATGTATATATAGTATACATGAGATAATGATATTTGCACATCCACTTTATTAACATTTTTGTCACTTTGAAACCAAAGCATAGATTTTGAAAATCTAATTAAGAAATAAGTGAAATAGTAAAAGCTTTTTGTTGTCATTAAAAATTTGCTCCAAATGTTGTAAATGCTGATTCAGCATTTAGCATTCCAGTCAGAGTTACTTTTTTTCTTTAAGTAGTTAAAAATTATGTTTTGAGCGCATGATAATTTTAATTAATATCAATAAGGGTTTAACTCATTAATATTATTCTATTAATAGGTTGCTGTGCTAAGAGTACCAGAGTCTTTTCACATAAACTGAGATGATTAAGCAAAGAGCCTTGAGACAAAAATGATAAAATCGATAATAATCGATAATGAAATTCGTTGTCAAGGAATGCCGCTATCGATTATTTAGGCTGCGTTCAAATGCTTTTTTTCCCAATGTTTACATATTTGATTTATGCAGATATCATTTAATCATTATACTAAATTTATACACAATTAATGATATATTCTAGATGCTTATATTTTCACAACCGAACAAAATGTCTGTATTTTTTTTAAAGCATGGTTGTCAACTTGCCATGTGCAATTATCATTAAATAAACAAACACAACATTTTTTTACAGAAAGAAACATCACAGCATGAGTGAATTTGTTCAAAGGAGAAATCCTGCATGCACTCCTCAATAAGCAGCCACTAGAAGCTTTAAAATGGCAAAATTATATATATTTTAATATTGTTTGGAAATATAATATGTGGCTTTTGCATATTGTATAGGGTTCTGTATAGCTATAATATACAGATAATGTAAAGCAAAACAGCTTATACAATTTTTAAGGGGGTAGATTAATCAATTATCTAAATTAGTTGCAGCCCTAATAGGAAAATTAAAGCCATAATAAATCATAGTACTTTAGATACTTAAGTACATTTGAAGGCAACTTCTTTTGTACTTTTACTGGAGTATTTTACCAAGTGTATCTCTACTTTAACTTAACTACATGGTTTGTGTAGTTTGTCCACCACTGCTATAAATGATAAATGAAAGATCACTTTTATATGTTCGGTGTGAGACTATATCTTGGCGACATTTTTTTTTTTTAACCAGAAAGTTTCACAACTTTAACCAACAATGCACATAAACCCGAGGATGACATGCTCACAAACACGGACAGGTGCCGACCAATCAGAACCCGGAAACACACACCTTAGCATCAGGATACTTGTTAAAAACTCGGAAGATAGCCATCTCCGCGGCGATGGTTTTTCCTGAGCCAGTTGGTGCTCCGAGCAGCACGTTGGTGTCGGTGTGGTAGAGTGTGTGGAAGATTTGTGTCTGAATGGGATTATAATGGGTGAATTTATATAGACTCTCATACTCCCTGTTGCCTAACGCTGTCACAGGCAGTGGCTGTAGGTCCAGAAGCTCTGTTTAGACCAATGAAGAAAAAACATTAGTGATAAATATAAAGACTAATGTTGGTGAGCATACAAATTTACGGTTTATGTGGATCTTTGCTCCTATATGATACACACCTGTGTGTGGGGGATGTCTTTCAGGTAAAATGAGGTGCTGGAAGTTGATTATGCACACGGCCTCAGAGCCCAGCCAACGGTCTGAAACAGCACGGATGTAGTACTGTGACGGCATGGGCTCAAAGATTGGGATGGTGAACACCACCTGCTGAGGCTCCCCACTCAGTACCTAAAGGGACAAAAAGAGATAGAAATGAGGACTGTATGTGTAAAGACTTTAGGTCTGAGAATGTGGGTCACATCATAGAGGTGAGAGAATATTACTGTAGAATGGCTGGCCACTTTATGTCCAAGGGTACCTTAATGTCTGTGTTATATTTTGGCCAGAGGTGGAAAGAGTATAATAATTTTAAAGAACTTTTAAAGTAAAGTTACACTTCTAAAAATCTACTTAAGTAAATAAAGAAAATCTTTTATGAAAAATTCTTTTTTGTTAACAGCTGAGGTGCTGTGGGGGATTCTAGTGTAGTTCAAAACAAAAGAAAATCTCCTGTGATAATGTAATTTATGATAATGAGAGAAATTGCAAATGCAGATTCAGAAATCAGTGAGTGCACACATTGAACAACTTTCGTTTTGACGCCATGTTGCTTTCTTGCGAGTTTAGCGCGTTTGTTCTCCGTCCATCAATCAATCAGTGCAGTAGATTCAGTGGTGCGATTTTTCCCCTTGCATTATTTTATTTATTTACTTAGTAATGGATATGATTTAAAATGTAGTTAAGTACATGCTTTAGTAAAAGTACAATTACAGATTTTAAAAAGTAGAAGTACACAAATAAACTACTCAGTTACAGTAACATGAGTAAATGATATTTGATACTTTCCACCTCGGAAACTTGCTCTTTTCTAATAATGCTGACAGTGCTAATCTTGCTGAAATTCCTGTATATACTCTGCTACAATATACACTGTTCTGAACTACTATCTAACAATAAAGATACCTAATTTTCTCTCTCTCTCTCTCTCTCTCTCTTTCTTTCTTTCTTTCTTCACTTGGAAGGTAGATAGCCCACATGGACATCCCAAAGATACATGAGATAATAGTGGATGTTTCCATTAAGGAACCATGAAGACGGGTGTGGACTGCAATTGATACACAACCACAACCAGTTTCGCACTCAAGTCTGTATCAGTAAGACTTCCTCTCAAAGTTTCTTCCTCATTTTGTCTCAGATGTTTTCTTTTTTATCCGAGCCTCTGGCCTGATCAGTGGAGATTTTAATAAGGATTAAAATGTATATCCTCAATTGTTATATATATTACTCTAAAAGTTTAAATGTAAAAAGTGCTTTACAAATAAACTTGAATAAAATGTTCGTTCCTATAATGACTTTTGTTTCTCCTTCTGATAAACCACACCGGGGTGCTTTGAGGCTTACTCCAGAACAGAGTTATATGTGAAATAACTACATTAAAACATAATATGGTGTGGGTTATAATTTTCTGATAGATTAAACTGAGTCAGCAATTTTTAAGAGAAGTATAAAAGGGTGAGTCCTACTAGATCAAGATCTATCAAAAATTGTAAATTCCTGAACTCCGACTAGGAAAAGCTGAAGAAAACGAAACTCGAAATTCAAACTCAGGAACTGGGGTAATTTCCTCGTTCGTCCAAGTTCAGGAAGTGATGTCAAAAAAAATATGAATGTATCCATTACCATAAATGGACAATGAAGCACTTATTTAGCTCAGAGTTAATTCATGCTGTGCATACACAAATACAGTATGTGCTTTCGAACATCTGATCTCGTGTCCCCCTCCATCATTGGTGAAGATCATGTAGTGTAAATTGGCAGATTGGCAAAAAAAAAAAAAAGCTCTATTTGTAAATAATGTTGTGAGACTAAGACGCTTAGAATGGGCATGGAACATTCTTTATGACTATAGCAGCTGTTCATAGGAGATACACATCTACAAAATCCAGATGAGATTTAAACCTGGCCAGAAGTGTCTCACCTGATTGGTTTAAGTGCAACTTACTTTGGATCAAAATCTTAAAAAAAAAATGAATGTAGATGACAATGAATGCCTACCTGTTTCTTCTGAAGGAGGAAGTACTCTGAATGATAAATGTGGTCGTTGACGGGGTCCTCCACCCACAGCCACCATGGCTCTCCAACTGAGCCGTGCACCTGAGGGACGGACACATAACCATGAGGAAGGACATTAGCTTTGGAAAGAAGTCAGCGATATGACCGCATTCTTTGTTTCACCAGGAGCCATGGACGTATCTGCAGAAAGAGTTAGCGTGGCCGTGTGTGCCGTCTCTCTTAGCGGAACCCATGGGGCAGTTGTTCGCTAATGAGAGCTGAGTGAAAACACTATTGTACAACTACATAATGTTGTAATGAGTTTGTGGATGACGTCCATCCATTTGGAAGAATTACAAGCGTCTGCAAAAACGCTCGGCAAAGAAACCCCCGAGTGCTCGCAGCGAACAGAGCGCTTTGTGTCTGAAGAGGTTTGCAGAGCTGCTGTGTGTACGTTTGCACTGGGATCACCGCTAAGCTTGGGGTGTTCTGTTACAACTCTCCCAAGAGCCAAGATTGCACCACTAATCAGACACAAGCGTTCATCTTCCCGATTCAGTCATCCTTTTCTCGATGGTGCTACAAAAGCCTCCTATTCCAGCTGGGGCTGGGCTAAAGCTCAGCACTAATCTGGTCTTAATCCTCTCCTGGGCCTTTCTATCAGTTGCTGCACTGAGACAGTGTAAGTCATGATAAAAATAAGCAGGTATAGCCGTGGCATAGGGTTCAGTTGCGGTGATTGATTAGACAGAACCGGGATTGCTTAATCTGAACATTTTCAGCCCCAATTTTTTTTAAGCAGTCTGACTCGGAGCGAGCGCTTGCGTGAAAGATGGACAGTGCTAACAGTGTGCATATGCTCGCTTGGAACATGTCAAAGGAGTTTAGAATCATGACACAAATCCACTTCCAAGTTATTGGACTGTATTCTCAGGGTGGAAATTAAGAGGGGAAAAATAAAGAAGATCTATGACAGCACTATTAGGAGGTCTGAACAGGGTCAGATGGAAAGTTTTTGCGAGCGTGAAAAAGACTCAGGAGACTCTGAACTCGCAGGAGAAGTGAAGTGAAGTCCTGAGCAGCTGCTACTTAATGAAGTGTGTTTGTTTTCAAAAGCAACAGACTTGCTGCAGCGGGATTCGCGCATATGTCTGGAGTCGGCCGAGAGCAGAGAGTTCAGGCGTGCCACACGGACAGTTCACATGAACATGCTGTTCCTTTCGAGTTGCTTTTGCAATACTGAGCTAACATTATGACAGCCGTGTCACCCATCAGCCGTGTCTGATTAATATGCCATCACAGAAGGGAGAGAGAACTAAGCAAAAGCGCAGACTGTTAAAAAAGTTAAAATGAAAGAAGGTAATGAAGCTAAAAGTAAGCCATGTCCCAGTATACAATATGTAACAATACATGACTGGTGTCTTCTTATAGGCAAATTTCAATGACAACATGAAGCGATTAATTATATTATACTTTTTTTTAAATAATATTTAATGTTGGGAAACTTTTTTCTCCCTCTTTTGAAGCTAATAAGACAAACTAGAAAGGGACATTTCCTGAAGAAAATTTGAGTAGTGCTTGCCGGTGCACAAATCCTCGCTCCGGCCGTTTACCTGGGCAAGAGGCGTATCGGTTTAACCTAACGCTAGAGGCGTGAAGCGTACTCTGAGAGACGAGCGTTTCGATACCCAGCACGCAAGTTTTGGGCCTTTTTTTCCTGAAGGGGCGGGGCCAGTGACGTCACGTGACATCATCGCGAGACGCGGCGTTCCACTCACACACACACACACACACACACACACACACACACATTATGTCACCCCTCACATTTCTGCAACCATTTTAGTACCTTCTCAAGGGACAATACCATAGAAATGAAATATGTTTTAAGAGTAGACAATGTGCAGTTTGTATAGCAGTACAGATTTACTGTCCTCTGAAAAAAACTCAACATACAGCCATTATTGTCTAAATAGCTGCTGACAAAAATACACCCTAAGTGATAACAGTTGTATATCGTGTAACCGTGCAAAGAATAGACCATAGAAATGAATGTAATAGACCATAGAAATGAATGTTCTATTCATCATGTTCATGTTCTTGTATGATACATACTTGTATACAAAAATATGTGTATCTTGTATTGGAGCAGGTAAAATTTTGTGCTTCCAGTACAATTTTCCCCATACTGACCACTGGATGTTCAACATGGCACCTTATGACAAAGAACTCTCTTAAGATTTGAGAATTACAATTATTGCTCTCCACAAAGATGGCCGAGGCTATAAGAAAATCAGTAACACCCTGAAACTGAGTTACAGTGCAGTGTACAGGGTCATACAGAGGTTTTCCAAGACAGGTTCCACTTGAAACAGGCCTCGAAAGGGTCCGTAAAAAAAAACAGAAGCATGAGTGCTGCCAGCATTGATTTAGAGGTTGCAGAAGCGGAAGGTCCACTTGTCAGTGCTCAGACCGTACACCTCACACTGCAATAACACTGTCGGTTCTCTTGGCCATCATCCACAAAGCAAGCCTCTTCTTAAGCTGGCTCACAAGAAAGCCTGCAAACAGTGTGCTGAAGACACGCTGTCTAAGAGCATGAATTACTGGAACCATGTCCTGTGGTCTGATGAGACTAAGATAAACTTGTTTGGCTCAGAGGGTGTCCAGCATGTGTGGCTGCATCCTGGTAAGGAATACAAAGAAAATTGTGTCTTGACTACAGTCAAGCATGGTGGTGGCAGCATCATGGTGTGGGGCTGCATGCGTGTTTCTGGTACTGGAAAGATGCAGATCATTGAGGAAAACGTGTATTACAACATATACTATGACATTCTGAAGCAGAACATGAGGCCCTCCATTCAGAAACTGGGCCAAATGGCAGTTTTCCAACATAAAAAAAACCCCGAACAACACACCACCAAGGTGACAACTGTCTTGCTGAGGAAGCTGAAGGTGATTGAGTGGCCATGTATGTCTCCATACCTGAACCCTATTGAGCACCTGTGGGGGATCCTCAAGCAGAAGGTGAAGAAGCGACACATGATGCCGTTATGGAGGAGTGCAAGAGGATTCCAGCAGCAACCTGTGCAGCTCTGGTGAATTCCATGTCCAGTTTATTTATTTCTATAGCGCTTTTTACAACAGACATTGTCTCAAAGCAGCTTTACAGAAATCAACAGTCAAGGTGAATGGTGTGCATTTATCCCTGATGAGCAGCCATGGCGACTGGGGGAAGGAAAAACTTGACCCTTAGATGTTATGAGGAAGAAACCTTGAGAGGAACCAGACTCAAAAGGGGAACCCATCCTCATTTGGGTGACAACAAGAGTTTGATCATAAATCTTTCAACAATACAGAAGGACAACTGTCCTCTTTTTTCAGAGGACAGTTAATCTGTACTGCTAAAAAAACTGCACATTGTCTACTCTAAAATATATCCAAGTTTAATTTCTGTAGTATTGTCCTTTAAGAAGATATAAAAAGAAAAAATGGTTGCTGAAATATGAGATAAGTGCACCCACTGCATGCTTACATATTTATCTGCACTGGTCAATTTGCACACTTGCTACTATTTGCAGTGCTGGTAGATGCTAAACTGCACTTCGCTGCTGTGATCCTGTATTTTGCAACGACAATAAAGTTCTATCTATCTATCTATCTATCTATCTATCTATCTATCTATCTATCTATCTATCTATCTATCTATCTATCTATCTATCTATCTATCTATCTATCTATCTATCTATCTATCTATCTATCTATCTATCTATCTCTCTATCTATCTATCAACACCCTTACACAAACATGAATAGACTTATTCCTACAGAAGCCCTACCACAGATTATGTCCCCTTTTCTGAATGCATGTTATTAGTCTTATGTTACGTGAAGCTTTGACTACAAATTCCTACCTAATAGGTACTATATAAGAAAATAACTATTCGCACAAGCACACTCGGCCATGCTGCCGTCTAATCTCCTGGAACACTTTCATCAGGTTTGTGATAAAATGTCACAGCAGTCTTTTGTAGAACTATGTTTTATTTGGTTTTAAAGAATTCTTGTGATTTTATCGATTATCAGTATATTGCCTATACTGCCCACTCGTAATTCAATAAAAGTTGACCAAAAAGAATCTATAACCATGTGAATATGATTTGGCTAAAACAAATCTTTGAATTGGCCATCGTGCCTGTGTGCTGCGGCTGTGAGGAGGGAGGCATCAGAAAAGGGGATTGAAGCATGGCCCAGATGCTGATCATCGAGCTGAAGAAAGCTTTTATAAGATGGAGGAGTGAGTGAGACTGCTACACAAGAAGGACACACAGGGTCCATCTGTGGCTCACTACCTCCCTCCCACCCTCCCCCTCCTTTCCCACTCCACAGAACAATGGCAGCAGGTTTCAGCTATTCAAACCCCTGTGATCTTACACATATGAGAGGAACAGACAGATTAGGCATCTTTTAAGCTTCCCAAAGCCACTGTGTGTGTGCATGTGTGTGTGTGTGTGTGTGTGTGTGTGTGTGTGTGTGTGTGTGTGCGTGCACATTCATACCTGCATGCCATTTCCAGTAATGCTTAAAATGTTTCAACATTTTCTACCTGCACCTTCGTGCAACAGAGTACACGCGCCAAAAAAGAGCCCCTTTTTTCCGTCGGGGCTGCGGTTGCTATAGTTACCTGGTCATTCCACCTGAAGTCGGGGGTGATAGTGAGGCGCACGCGCAGGACGGTCCGCGTGATCGGCTGAATGGTAGCTTCCATCAGCATGGCAGGAATCTGATGGACACACTGCTTCACTTTCAGGCCAATATTCACATGGTGTAACATGTGACCTGCAGTCAGAAACACAGCAGCTCTTTAGGTGGTCCTATTAGACTTTAGAATGACATTTATTTGAAACGGCGCAGGTCAGAAATGAACAATCACATGTTTAAGGGTAGTTTCACACAAACAAATGCCTCCTGAACAGCAGACTGAGCGCAATTTTATAAGAAAGTGAATTTGCGTGAAAACATCATTTGTAACTAAAGGTCTGTAATACATTTACAGTATGTGTGTGTTTGGGGATTTCCCCCATTAATTTCACACTGGTAAACACTTCACTCACTGGCTTAGAGAACTTAAAGAGTGTTTTGCGAATCATTTGAGTTGAATGTTTGATTATTTTTCCCCTGCATATACGTATGCTTTCACAAGGCTTTGGGTTTTCTCCAACGCTGTGAAACAGAAAATCAAGCGACAATTTGAGCGCAATTCGATGCCCATCCCTGGGAGCAAATCACTTTCACACATGGTGCCGGCCTAACCAGAGTTCACTTGAAGTGATTCCCAGAGCAACGTTTTCAAGTGAAGCGCTGCTCGTGTCTCAGACTGCACCTGTGTCCGAAAACAACTTTGATATCAGGAGAAAAAAAGAAATGTGTGATGAATTCCCAAGTGCACCCTGATCGCAGAAAACCGTTGAGCCTACTCACCTATCTCATCTTTGCGCATATCTTTCAGCTTGTCCACGGTGAGGTTCTTCTCCTCCAGCCTGGAGAGTACAGTTGGAGGCAGCGTGGGGAACTGACGCAGGGGGTGTGCCCATCCCCACAGACGCTTATCGATGACCTTACATAGACTGAGCAACCTGTTGGTCATGGCTGGCCAGCGTTTCCTCAGAGCGATCTCGAACAGGGCCCTCATGATACGTGCAGCATTCTGAACACAGCAACAACAACAAAAAGACCGTTTTCTTACATCGGGCAACTTTTATAAACGGACTGCTGTATGAAGAGGTCAAATGATCGCGTTCGAGACTTTTTCATGAAACTTGAGGTCTCACGAGCAAACTCAAGTGCTTATGTCAAATTGCTTATTGAGATAAGCCACGGTATATAAAGTTCATACTGATTATAGGAGGAGATTTATAAATGATGCGTACAGTGTGACTGAATAAGGATTTAATATTTCTGATTAATTCCGATTAAACTTTGCTTTGATCGACAGGCCAGGCCAGGCCAGTTGTTGCGTGAGTGTGGGTGGGCACGTGAGCTGGTGGTCCAGATGTTCATCTGCCAACAAACCTCTGCTTACGAAAAGGGAAAAAAAAAAAAGGTTTTGAGCATTCGCTTAAATGATAAGAACATTAAAAACTCACACAAAAGCCTGGAATGGTCTAATGATCTTTCAGTAGCCTAATTGTTCCTCCATTGTTCAACACCTGCAAAACGTTGTATCTGAATTTCTACAAAATTCTGATCAAACCAGAATTTTACTTTGTTTGTTTGTTTTTAAAGCATCCATATTTTTCATTAGTATTTATTTGTGTGTCCAAACCTTTCACATGGAAGCACTTAACCACAGGGAAAAGTTATAAAAAAAACAAACAAAAAAGAAACAACACAGACTGCTAATAAGATATAGAGCTGATTTACTGTACCTGATTAACTAGCAATTATTGGCAAGACCATTCTGGAAACACTGCTACAAGCATTTACATTTTATGAAATGAGAGCCAATACGGGAAGGTACTGTAATTCAACAGCATGAGTTCAAATAGCCTATTTGACCTATTAAAATCAGGTCAAAAAGTCAAGGCTTTGTGTGTGTGTATATATATATATATATATATATATATATATATATATATATATATATATATATATATATATACACACACACACACACACACACACACACACACACATACATATACATATATGTGTGTTAAAGAATTAAAATGTCTATTTAATGCTTAACCTTAAATCACATTTAGAAGCTACTTTATCCCCCCCCCAAAAAAATAAATAAATAAAAGAAAACTCAAAGGGCCCTCCCAGCCCCCACCAACGTTATCTCTTGCCCATGTGGAAGTGGGCGCAATCGCAGGCAGGATCACCAGGGAGGACCTGGATTTAAAATTATATATGTTTAAGCCAACAGTGACGGTCTTTGCAGGAACCCCGGGCCGTTGATCTGAAATCAGCCGAATTAGGAGCAAAGAGGGAATTTGCTTGAACTATCTCAACTATTTGGCCACATGGAACCAGTTAGAGAAGAGCAGGAGAGATGGCTTCAGCAGAGGATGTGAAGACAGAATGGGAAGCAGACATGCTACACACAAAGGCCTTACATAGAGGACTTTACATGGGGCGAATGCTTGCAATGGTCCAAGCAGTTGCATAGAAGCAACAATGTCGAAAAGATTTTAATTGTGAACATAATCTGTTAACTTTTTTCGGGAAATTTCAAACATGCCTGTCATATGCCATCTTAGATATCTGACATAGAATTATGACCAAAGACTTATACCTCAATGTGTTTTTCTTTTGTTTTGGTATGGACAGTTCAGGCCTCAATGTAATCTTCTAAACTGATAGCTATAATTGACAGATTAAAACACACAGACGGCACTGTGGATAGCCTGTGTACCCAGACCTTTCAACAAAGCCTGCTTTAAATAGAACACCGGCATTAGACAACTTGTTTCCATTGCCAGCATGCTGTGGTCTGATCTTGTAACAGTGAACACCGTTATACTGGGCAGCATGCAATTGCATCAGCAATTAAGCAACACACTGTGCTGTGAAATCACAATAAATCACAAAACAGCTGATGTAACCAAGCAGCTAAAAGACAAGCTACAGGAACGAGGTTTCGCTTTCACCTGGCGCTCAGTAACTGTCAGTCACACTAAAAAGTTCAGTAACACTTTACTCAAACGCTGCATCATGACAATGACTTATATTCTGTCATATCACTGTCAGAACAGTTTATAAACATAATTACAGCCTGTAACTGGATAAATATTGGCTAGTTATAGTTTTATGAATATTTGTAAAAAATACCAGTAGGTTGCTTTCACAATACAGAAAAAAGTTAAACCCCTGTCTTTTATGGTGAACTGACTTTCTTCATTATTTCTTCATCAATGCAAGGAGGGAACACCCTGGTCTTTCCCAGCGCACCGTTCACACACTCATGCATATGCTAATTCACACCTAGGAGCAATTTTGAACAGGAAATCCACTTATCCCCTGCAACTGTAACACATTATTACATGGACAATCCTGTGTTTTTAATCAGATCTACTTATCCCAGCTCCGGTGTTCACACAAAGATATTCATACAAAATATTCTTTCCAAGGATAAAACCTGGGCTCCCAATAAAAGATCCAAATAATAAGCTCATTAATATGTTCAGCTTGGCAGAAATCTCAGGGAAGCTTGATACACTTCCCCCATCTCTGGGCACGTGTGTTAGTTACCTGGGCCACATAAGACAGGTCAGAGATGAGGGAGAAGCTTTCCACCTCGCCGCGCCCGATGTAGGTCTGCAGCAGTATGTTGATCTTGCCGTAGCCATTCTCCACTCCTCCAGCCGCTGGTAGCTCACAAAAGGAACACAACAACTGGTCCAGTTCCTCCAGTTCCTCGTCTCGTACCTGCACACGGCACAAGCCAGTTAGCCGTGACGCTTCACACACTTTCACATGAAGGAACATAAGGTGTGAGTAAACACTATATTTCAGAGGATCAAATCCCTCAATGCAATGCGTCCTCTTACCTTAACCTGTTCAAACTCCTCTGCTTTAGAGACGATACTCAGAATGTCGGCTTCTGTTTTTTGAGCGTTGAACAGATCATTAAACGTCTGTGGACATATTGTTAAGACATATTTTTAGATCGGTACGTGATTCTTAACAATGCATGGTATCAATTCTTACAGGTGACAAAAATGTCAAATCATAAATACATCCTGCCTGATTGTTACCATTTTGTATGCCCCAAATGCTCTTTAAATCTACTTCAAAAAGGAAAAAAACCCTTCAAAAACACTTTTGAAAAGAAAAAAAAAATCTGCTGGGTACAATTCCATATAAACTCCTCAAACATTCAACAATCTAACTCCTGGTATTTTGTATTACACTGAGCGTCTTAGATAGTCCAAAAATTGGCCATGAGTTTGTGAGCATGACTGTATAAGCAGCATCTATTTACGACAACATGGCCAAGCATCTGAATGAGGTTTTTTTTTCTCTCAACAGCTTCGTGCCTGTTTAAAGTGCATTTTAAGTGTAGTTCAGGTATACAGATGTGCATTTGTAAGGACTACCATCTACACTTGTGCCTTGTTAAATGAGTAGCATGCAGCTCTTTGATGCAGGAAATGCAGCAAAAAAACAAAAACAAAACACTGCTATAATGAGAATGAGATTCGTTCCTGCAACAATTCCTTTTAAAACTAAAACACGACATTAACACAAGCAAGCAAAAACAACTATCATCATTATCATCATCATCATCATCGTTGCTTAATGACCTAACGAGCTCAAAAAATGGAAGTAGTAGTAGTTTTAAAGTATTTGGGACCCTTTATTATAGCTTAATTGTAAGTGAATGCACTCCTTCTCTTTGAGATAACATTAATTCATAGATGTTTCTAGCTGATATGAACGATTAACCACTGAAAAATTTCTATGTACGCTGCTTTAATCAATTGAATGAATTTAGGTATTGCAGAACATTACAACTGAAAATGCTCAGGAAGGCAATGGCAGACATGAAGAAACTGTTCAGTTCATAGCCATGAACAGCAGTAAAAGTTGCTTCATGTTCGTGAGAAACAAACCACAATCAGCAACCCGTAGGCTGCTAATCTGAACACAAGGTAAGGAAGATGAAACAGAACCTTTTTTAGCACAATACCTCAATGGTGTTGTATTTTATATAGAAGTGGCTGGCTGTTCTACCAAGGTCTGTAGAAGCAAAATAGCCAGTCCTCTCATCAAAACGGATCATCCGAGCTTTATCCAGCTTCCGCCCGGCTTCTACTACTAGCTCTTTCCTGTAGAGCTCCAGCCCTGGATCCATCTATAAAAGAGTTTAGTGTTTATTACCAAGAGGGATTCCAGTGAGAACTACAACACCATCATTGTACTGGTGAGAACTCAAATATAAAGAGTAGAGAAAAAAACCCTGAGCTAGAGCCAGATGAATGCGAGGTGTACTACTGTGTACCTGGTAGGCCTTGTGGTTGATGCCGTAAACAAGCGGATTGGCTCTCATTCGTACATAGAGGTAGGTGTAGCTCAACCACTTGACGGCTTCTTCAACGTTGGTCACAGTTCCCAAAGCGATCTGATAGGTTGGGTAAACAGAAGATGCATAAGATATAGTATACACACATCGAAATAAAAAACGCACATCAGCCAGTGCCATACAGAGTGGTTTTATACACCTCATCTCTTCAGTGAAAAGAAATGGCTAAGAGTTGTAACTTATTATTCGATTGCACCACCTTGTGGACATTTCTGATACTTCTAGTTCGTAGATCGTTTTATTGTTATTAGAAGATGCTGCCACCGTGTGGGAGGATGAGGAAACAACAAATAGACCCCTCCAGACTCTTAAAATCTACAGAGCCCATTGTAGATTATAGTATATTATACACATGATTTAATTGTGTTCTAAGAGCCTCAATAATAACCGCTTTGATAATGATGAAAACGGATTATGATTGCCACCACTGATAAGAAAAATAAATAAATAAATCCCCTAGGACCACCCTCCTGTTTGTTTTGGGGAAATCAAGTGATTAGCTATGTACCTCGGCATTGAGGTTATCAGCCAGGCTGGCATGGAACTGACTCTCGATGGGGTTCTGTTGTGTGAGGAGGGTGAGGTAGTGGCTCAGCTTGTCGTGGGTGGTGATAATGCTGCCCTCTCCATACTTATCAAACTGAGGACGGCCAGCACGTCCAAAAATCTGCATCACATCCAAGATGCCCAGATCCACCATAGTACCCCTCTTTGCATCGTAGATCTGAGTACCCTATAGCGCAAGGAAGCATGTACAATCTCATCAGAGAAAGAGAAAAAGTGCTACCGGATTTTTAAAAATACATATTTCAGGCATATTCGGCGATATTTCCTACCTTAATGATGACTGCATGAGCGGGCAAGTTGACACCCCAGGCTAAAGTGGCTGTGCACACCAGGACCTTTAAGTAGCCTCTGGAGAACATGTTCTCCATGAGCGTTCGGTCCTGCCTCAGCATCCCAGCGTGGTGAATCCCAAATCCATCTGGAAACATCTCCCTCATCTGCTTATTCCGTGAGCGCTGTACCTGTAGAGTTGTATATAGATTTATCCAAGTGTAGTGCACTGGCTATGCATTTGTGTATATTACAACCATATTAAAACATATTTCATAATTTAAGGTGCAAGAAATGGCATTAAATCTATTCATTTAAAATCTATTCACAAGTAGGCAAACAAAAAGAAATTTGAAGTTATCATTAATGCTTTAAAAGTCATTATACCCGCTGTCACGTCACAGTAGCTGTTTATTCGAATAACTTGCGATTTAGACAAATTGATATTGATGAAAAAAATCCTGATATTAAGCCCTAATAGTATGTTGTTGAATGATTTTTCTCCCAGGTGGTTGGGGGATGCCCAAGGAACAATTCCACATCCATTAGTCACATCAGCAACGTTGCTTGTAGCAGGTCCATGTGCACCGATACCATGAACATGCTCCCGTACACAGGATGCATTAATCAGTGAGGTGATTGAGATGTGTGTTGTGTTGACTGGCAGCACGAGTCGTGACCTCTGCTGACAGTAATGGCCTCCCCATCAAAAGGTTTTATCTCTTTCTGCCTCACTCTAAATTGAGGTCAATGGCAACCAGGCCCCATTGGCTTTCAGAGGAGGGGAAAAAACAAAAAAAAAAAAAAAACACTGCGGACAAAATATCTCTCTCCTTCTTCATCAGATCACACACGGAATACCAACTAACACAGACCTATCAGAAGGCAATCTCGCTGCACTCGCGTGTGCATTCATGCACCTAGTGGGTGTCTTTTTTGTGTGCGGTGTTGCTTTAAGAGTTTCTCCTCCATGTCCTTTAATGAGGACTATTCCCAATTCCGCAAGGATATGTTCCTTCCTGATAATCAATGTGCTGATCCACCTTCAATCAAAAAGCTGCCTGTAATGAGCTGCTCCTTGCCTTTGGTGAGTCGCACATTTTATTTCTGCTTTTTTTAATGAAAGGATCCGGGTGCCATTCACACTATTATCTCTGCTTTAAACTCTGACCGCTGGCAGAACACTGATTGTTGCTTCTGTTTTAAGTTCCTTAATTAATTGCTCCATCACAAGATGTTTATCCTGGTTACGGATTCCCGTTTACGTCTGTTGCATACTTGTTGGACCTTTTGTTTAGTAACAAGTTGGTCTCTCAGGACCTGTTTAAATGCCTGTATCTTTATCCCCGGTCTCCCTCCTACAGCATAATGAGAGTGCTTCACTCTGCTTTCAGTTGGCCTTAGACACAGCCAAAGCACTGCAGAGAAAAACATAGCCAATGGGCACAAAAACACCAGGCCAATTCCAGCTCGAGAAAGCCAAGCTCCATGCCCTCATTTCGGATGTGGGGATGCCGTTACAATGCAAAAACAATCTAAAACAAAGTCAGTTTTATGCTCTAAAAGCAGACATACACCCACATACACCTCCTCATTCATACAATTATTCAACTTGCCAATCATGAAGCAGTAAGAAATTGCAAACAGTTTTGCATATACAGGTCAAGATCTCCACTTAAACCACACCGGAATATGGAAACAAAAGTGATCTCATTGAATCATTGCATGGGTGTTGAGACCGGTTACATTTTAGGCTTAAAAGTCTATGGTTTCCATGGAATAGTGTAGGATTGAAAGACATCCAGTGAATGCGAGCAACCTATTGGTAGTTCAGTGGTTAAGGCATTGGACCTGGCATCGGAAGGTCATGAGTTCAAATCCCAGCAACAAGCTACCAAGCTACCCCTGCCACTTAATGCTGCCACCCCGTGGTAAGCCGAATGCTGTAAATGTTGTCAATTAATCGTTGCCCTGACATTTGTGTACGTTTTTATACGATCTATAAGCTGTGACAGAATTGGTCGGAAATTCAGCGAGAGCGGGATTAAACAGTCCAGCGTAGGGCTCTACTCTCTACAACCACACTGAATAGAAAAGTATCTAGTACACAACACATCGAGGTTGCAGAAGACCACTTTGAGGTCTACATCTGTCGTGAGCATGCTCTCCAAACTAAGCGATGATCTGAAAACTGGCCTGATGAATCTCCATTTCTACTCTTACTGTTGCTAATGAATTCGGCATGTGAAGTAATCGTAGCGACATGGGCAATCACAAATGAATGTTTCGAACACCTTGTGAAAGCCATGTTAAAAAGAACCGAGGCTGTTCTGAGAGCAAAAAAATAAAAAATAAAAAACTTACTAACCAAGGATTAAGTAAGGGGTGAGTGCAGAGTACGCATGGTAGTGGCTGGCCTACTAAAAACAACCCTAAGTGCATTTACTTTTACATTTCAGCATTTATCCACTCAATCAGTGCTTTGTGGTCTCTATGAAAAACACATCTGCATGCTGGAGCTCATGCTAGAACAAATGGATCCCAGGCTACAATACTCTAGAGAGTGGTGAGAACAACAAAACAGTACAGCAACAACAAAAAAACACTTTATTCTTTAGAGAAATTCATGCTCATTTATCTGCTCACTGAAAAGGTCTCCCTTCTACAGTGTATCCTGTATATATTTATTTTACACAGTGAACACTCACTATAGGAATTTCTTGGTGTACCGCTAACTATTATCTACTGCAACGGAAGCCGTAGTTTCAAATCATTAATTAAAGCTTTGCTGCTGAGATTCCTCCGCGTGACAGCTTTCTAGTGGAGACCGCCAGCCGTGTTTGGAATATTGATTAAAACCGGTCAGTAAAACAGGAATGGATTCATGGATATTTGTTTGTCTCGCCCTATCCAACCCGAGTCATATTGGAACTGACGTGAACGCTCCCTAAAGTTATAAATATAATGTGAATATTTTGTATGCGCCACAGTCAGACACAGCATGAATCAGCTTCCCTGAAGGAGAGGCCGAATGGGCGTTGGAAAATAAAAACAAGGCGAGAATATGCCCTTTGCGTGACCTATCCTGAGGACTTCGCTCAGCCGAGATCCAAATCTCAAGCCTCGAGAGTATGTTCACATGTCGCACCTAAACCCTAGAAGATTGTTTGCGGAGAACCGGAGGCATGTTAGCTCACAACCTGATACAGAGGAAATGCATACCTGTGAGGTCTGGCCTATTCTTAGTCTTGGGACATTGTTTAATCCTTCTTTAATGAATTTTGTTTACGATTCATTCTTGTTCATTTTGTCATTAGCTATTATTTGTGCCTTATACATTTTTTTACCTTTTAAACCGTTGTATGTTCAACGCTTTTCGATTAAATGTGAGAAGGCTACACAAAGATGAATAGCCTTGCTCTAAATGCGTTTCGTGCCATGACTACGGTTATTAAGTGCTCTATTACTGTACATTACCATAATGCTCATACAAGAACATAACATTTCCAATTACATTTTAATTATTATTGCCATCTATCTGTCTGTCTGTTTTGTAAACAGCCAACTGGTATGCGCGGGGGCAGAAGGCAGAAGGCAGGGGCTGGGCGCTCTAATTGAAATGCTTAAGATAAGGTTTACTTTGAGATGTCAGAGAGCATTAAGGCTATGTTATGGGATCCTCGGTTGAAGCCAGGCAGGGACAGCCTCCTCTCTTCACATGCTGGATTCGAGGTGGCAGCGCATCAGCTCTGCGATCAAGCCTGATTACGGCTTGCTGTAGAGAGATCATCTCCCTATGCGGTATGCCGGGGCAGAGCAGTCCACAGCAGACACCGCTGATTACCTGTTCCACAGAATAGAGCAGAAAAGACACCCAGTACCACTGCAAAGGGACACTACAAAGACACCCGAGCATGTCTGGTGTTCAGCATCATCATCGGGCTGCAGCCTGCATCACAACGGCCTTCTTCAGCAGCATCCATCTGACTTCTAATTACTCAGGAAAAAGGAAATTCACACACCAAAGAACTCATCTCATTCTTAAATTAGTAGAGAGAAAGCAGCTCAGCACTGGTTTGGGGACTGCTGATAGTCATAATATTTCTACTGATGGTTTGACAGTCATTACCATTGCATGAGAGGAGTGGGTGAGCATGAAGGGCTGCCACTCAAACACGCTCTCTCTCTCTCTCTCTCACTCAGGCATCAACACAAACCTTCAGCGGCAACGCAATGCTGATTTTAATGATCTAGGCATTTATTCGTACATTGAGGTTACATTTTTGTGGTGTTTTAATCTGCAGTGCACAAAAAAAACAGGAAAAATCTAAATCTAAAAAAAAGACACGTGACCATAAGATTTGTATGCACTTTTTGAACATCCCGTTCCACATTTAGTCCTCGTTCGCTGTTATAATTAACCTCCGCTTAGATGTTCTACCGGATATTGGAATGCGCTGCCGTAGATTTTAGTTCATGCAACCACAATGGTGTTAGTAAAAGTCAGGTACAATGTAGAGTGAGGTGTCAGCACTCCAATTCCTCCCAAAGGTGTTCAATAGAGTGGACGTCAGAGCTCTATAGAAGCTACTCAAGATCTTCCTCTCCAACCCATGTAAACTGTGTCGTGTATTGCATACAATGACGGGTTTGGGTCTCCTAGTTCAAATTGAAAGCTACTGCCTCCAAACACATCTTAAACAATTGTGTGTAAGCAGTTTGGGTAAGAACCACTAATGGCTGGAAAAGTCAGGTTGCCCAATACTTTTGTCCACATAATGTATATCAAGTCAGTGTGCAACTTATATTATACTAATATAGAGACGTTAATGCAAACAGTTAATGGTATCTGGCATTGATCTTGACTCTGCCTCGTTGTCATTTGGACTCAGTCTTGACTTGGCCTTGACCTCTTAAACACTTACTCTTGGCTAGTCCTGGTCTTGGACTTGTATTGGACTTGAAAATGGATGTCTTGACTGCAACTGTACCAGCTGAGGCTGTGTAGGAATTGCATAATAGCTAAATATAATAATATAGTAGGTTTTTTTTTAATGCCATTGCATCATTTGAGGAACTACTCACTGCACAGTGTATTAGGAGCTCTGTAAACCTGCACATTCATGCAGTTATCAAAGTCAGCAAATCAAATGGCAGCAGCACAATGCAATAAAGAAAATATGTAACTTCATCCACAGCGAGAAGAAAAGCACCGACCTGTACGTGCATAATCTTCTGCATTGTGCTGCTGCCAAATGATTGGCTGATTGGATAAGTGTACAGGTGCTCCTGTTAAAGTAACTGGTGAATGCATACATAAAGGCTTTTATATAATAAAACTTTTAATAAAGCTTGAGTCTTGGCAGTTTGACAAAAAAAAAAAAAAAAACCCTAAACAAGGTAAGCAGTTGGAGTCTGCGAGGAGTTTATTTCTGGATGCGTGTGCACATTCAATGCACCGTTTCACTCTGCTAGGGTCATGCTTTGGTCTTTGGAAGCTGCAAACAGACAAGAACGTAGCTCACCTCGACGGCAGCTGATAAAGACCACCTCAGGTGGCGATGTAAAAATAGATGTAAAAAAACTCCAGGCAATATAAATTAATGAGCTAAAGCCTGTACTGCAGACGAGTCTCGGACGGCGGGGGGGCTGAGCGGACGGACGGAAGCTGACAAGCGTGTTTGACTACAGAGCGACTCGAGCATCACAGAGGAAAACTCTCGGTCTGCCGGCGGCGCCTGCCATCTCATCCATCCATTAAAAAATCTCCATCAGAACTCCACCTGAGCAGTCCAGCTCAGACACCAGGCTTTCATCTACATCAACGCACGTTCATTACCGCTAAATAAAAAAAACGACCGCGACAGGATGCTGCCTCAAAAAGCCCATCTCCGTCCAATAGGGAATATGAGTCACTACTGCATAGTCTAACCATCAGTCTCACCCTAAAGCCTGTCTCACTGTAAGAATCGAGTTTTTACTACCTGATAGCACATAAAGACAGAAAAAAAAAAAACATGAATACAGCTACAGCTGTTCAATTGTTGCCTACTACAGCTTTGCATATAACCTTCGGAGCCAAACTGGGTGCAGACACAGTTCCCGAACACTAGATGTCTCCTGCCTTCCATCTTTGGACAAATGAAAAGGAAAGCGAGTGAGCGAGTGCTGAGAGACATGACTGGGGCAGAGGGCTGAAAGCCAGGGCTTTACTCCAGGAAGGGGCTACTGAATTAGGGATCTGGAAGGCTACTGTAGAACAGGCAGGAAACACAGTCTGTCTTTGAACGGGGTTGTGGTCATGGTTGCCAGATCAGCCAGGTCCCTGAGAGAGGGGCAAATTCAGGGCACGTTTTTTGTTCAGCCCTATCCCAATTTTAGCCCGTCTTGTCAGCTTCGTGCCCACAACACGCAGCGCAGACTCGCCTCCCCCTGTCACCGGATCAATGACCCTGCTGTAGGATGCATTTCTAGTGTAACCTACACACCTCTTCTAGCCAGTACAAGGTCCCTTTAACAGGCTTTACTGATTCCAAACAGCTCAAGGGGGAGCAGGAAGCGGGTGCAGCACAGAGGAAACTTGTGTAATGGGGCGATTTTCACCTGCGACAAAACGTGGTCTGTTCTCGTACAGAAGATTCAATGTTCTACACAAAGTCTGTAACCGTGGGCTACGGTAAAGTTACAAACATCAGCCACGACTCTTTTACTGTCTCGCTACATAACCGCAGCTGCACTCTCGACTTGAGCAGCGTCGTGGCATATGCAGCGCGTTAGCGATAATAGGTCGCTGTGTGCTAAGCAGAATAAATGGGGTAGGAGTTGTGGCAGAGACTCGGCCTGGAATTCCCATCCATCATTTCTATTTATAGACTCAAGTCCTTCAAATGGCTCGTTCTCAGAATCCTGTATAGAGTCATGTCCGGCATTGTGGGGTTGGGGGGTGCATGGGGGATGACGTATGCATTCACATTTCTTTTATCATTTGCGGTTCCGTAGATGAATTTATCCTGATATAAACCAATGATATACAGCAATTGGAGAAGCAGCAGGGATGCTGGTTTGTTCAAGTACTAGAGGGGTCTAATTACTAACATTAAACGCAATTTGTAAATAAGGGCGTGTGAGTGTTTTTAAATGCTTTTTATTTGTATGGTGTCTTTCCAGCAGAGCAGCAGTAGCCAATCAGGTACAGCTATGAGCTCATGTATGCAGAAGAGGGCAAAAAGTCTTTTGTCTCTAATCGGTTACACGGCACGCAAAAATGCATAGCGGATTCGGGCGTCTTAGAAGTAGGTGGCTGTGGAGAAAAAGGTTGTGGCAATGTGTTCTCCATATTGTTATTTCTGAAAAGATTTTTTTCACATCTTTTTCATAATCTTTTTTGGTCATTTCAGCATTCTAAGATGAAAAAGAGATTGACTGCTTAGTTCTGTTCAGCAAGGTCATGTTCATCTGTGCCTTTTATAGCTGTTGAGTATGATAATGACAAAAAAGAATAAAAACATGCTAGGACTGCAGCAGAGGTAGAAATGCATTGTGTTTAAAGCGTTAGTGGACTGCACAGATACCAAAGGCTTTTCAGGATAGATTGCTATAGTATGATGTAGGATGAGTCTAGTAGGATGGGGGGATGTGGACATACAATGGAATGGGAAATGCTGGTGTAAAGAAAAAAACAAACCGATAGATAGATAGATAGATAGATAGATAGATAGATAGATAGATAGATAGATAGATAGATAGATAGATAGATAGATAGAGAGAGAGAGAGAGAGAGAGAGAGAGAGAGAGAGAGAGAGAGAGAGGCATTTTAATCAGCATTTTGAAAATGTCAGCAGCGAGGTGACTGATCATACACTTTAACTAACCGTGACACTGTAACAATCCTAATTCAAACCTAACGAAAGTGTGTACACAATAAATGCCAGTGTAGACAACACAAATAATACAAACAAGGGCTGTCCTAGATACCGCCTGAAGAGAGGCTTCTTTAATCCTCTGTGGAGAGGAATAATTATATAAACTTATTAATCAGACTATTTACAATATGAAGGCTTTGGGTTGCACGTCATTGATATATTTTCGTTATAAATTTGTCTACAGCATACTCTTCCTCTCTCTGTTATGCCATCTCTCAATTTCTCCGCCACGCGCACACACATGCCTCGTTTCAAAATGCACTTAAACGCCCATGCACATCCCCACTCAATTAGAAACTTTTGCTATTTAACAGAAAGTGCTCTGTATAGACAGCGGTGTGATAAACCGCCATTATTACCGCTATTTCCCACTATCACTTATTCAAGTGAGTGCATTAAGATATTTAAGCCTGATTGACAGCCTCTTCAAGCTAAGTGATGGAGCAAATGAATGAACGGCGCGAGGGAGATATGTAGGGCGCTCACTCCTAACTTTTAAAGTGAAAGAAAAAAAAAAAAGAAAGAAAAGAGGCCAAATTATATAATTGACCTTATGTTTGTACTGCGCAGGCATACGGAGGATTAAAAACAGATAAATATTAATGCGGGGGAAATTTTCATAGGCAAACAAGCGGTGGAATATCAGAAGATGAGTGCTGCCGAGATAGGCTCGCCCGTGTGATTGAGGCCAGCGCAGGCCGGGGACGCGAGCTGAGCAAAGTGTATAATCCGTCTCAACCTTTATGAGACTGGTGCAAACCGGTGTGGCATGAAAAGTGCCACACGTCCAAGTCCACACACGAAAAAACTCGGAAAACACGAACAATCAAATATGAAAGTTTTCCGGAAGAATGGCACGACATAAGCATTGAAACATTTGGGCGGGGAAGACGACTGATTTTCGATAGCTTTTGAAAGAATCCTGAAGTTGGTCATGCTTGTTGTATGTAAAGAATACCCTCGCTGCTCCATCTCTGTGTTCGGGAGCAGAAATGAGAGCGACGAGATGCATTGCGTTTATTTATACCTGGCTCATATAAATAGAAAGCGGATTAGAGAAGACACTGAAAGAAGCATTTATCTTGGCAAAGCCTCTGGGATCAAGGTAAAGGTTATTAAATGCATCACTCTGCCTTATGTCGGGAGATTTAAATATAAAGTTAGTGTGCGACAAACTCTCCTGAGAGAGAACCAACCCCACCTCTTAGTGTTTATCCACCCAGATCTTAGCGATAAACACACGCACACATATATACTGTACACACACCACCATAATCATTAACAAATTGGTAAAACTGGTTTTGAAAGGTGAAAAAAAAGAGCTTTCATGGTTAGTTAGCTTAATGAAAACTCAAAAATGTTTACCTTTAATTAAAAGATATTTACTACATAAAAAACACAAACAGCCAAAAACAAAGCATAACATGTGGAACAATCATTCATTGCGATTTCCTTTGCCAACATAACAGCACCAAGTCTTTTCCCATTATGCCTGATAAAACTATAGAACGAGGTGCAACAAATCTGAGACTTCTCAACGATTCTCCCCAGTCGTCTCTTGTAGACTCTTTTTCAGCTCACTCCACAGGTTTTCTGTGAGCTTTATGTGATGAGTTAAACGCTTTATTTTTTGCTCCTTGCCAGCAGCAGCCAGATGTACATTTGTGTCTCCTAACAAGACTTTTGGATGAAAACCTGCCCCACATGCTCGCAACCTCCCCCTTACAGTAAGGATCTCTTCAGTATAACTATCTTTCATTTCAACACAAAAGCCACCTTCAGTATTTGTTTAAAAAAAAACTAATAAGACTTTTGTCTCATGTGACCATAGAGACTTGGTTTAGAAGTTCCAGTGCAGCATCCAGCAAACTCTGGGTGCATATGTTTGGAGTTGTAGGTCTTTTGGTATACCTATTGAACATTTAGTGTCAGAAGTGGCATTTAATTGTAGTTTCTGTGCCTTCAGAATGCTCCAAACTCTCTAACCATGATTCTTAGAAAAGAGTCTGAGAGCAAAATACACCTCCAGGTAATCCTCTTCACTACATTTACATTTGGGTATCTGATGCCATTTATCCAAAGTGACCTACTGTATCAGGCTATAAGCCGATAATTTTTTCCCACGTTTTGAACCCCGCGGCTTAAACAACGAAGCAGCAAATTTATGGATTTTTTCAGCGTTTTTCCCGGTTTCACAAACTTCAAGCCAAAAAACTGAGCGACATAACATTAGACCAATGACAGTGGCGAACGGAAACGAAAAAATGCACCTTACCTGTGTTCTGAGCTGCACGGTTCCACCGGTGGTGATTTTTAAACGCACAACGATGCCAAAAGATAAACTCCGGAGAGAAATAGTTGTGAAAGGAAGGAGGAAGACAGTGAACAATGACTTTCTTGGTAGGCTACTGTTTAGATACAAGCCGCTGTAACGCGTTGAGTCTGGGTGAAGAGAGAGCTCGCTAACTCCAGTTGCAACAGAAATCATAAAAGCACAGGCAGGTTTTCAAAACTCCTGCTTTTTTATTTTTCTTGGCAACAGCATTATGGGTTAGTCAAAGAAACTTAGAAATGAGCATCAGAAAATAATAAGGACATATTCCTCGGTCTTGCACACATGCAGTAATAACGGAAAAAATGCGGCGGCAGGCTATTCCCAAAATGCCGCTCTGCTCTTAAAGGAGCCACAACATATTTCACCCGATACACCGTGTAACAGACACTGTCTTTCGTTAAAGCCTGTGTAAAGTTCATTAGTTTCAGTGTAGACACCTGCGGCTTATAGACAGGTGCTGCATATTTATGTTCAAAATAAAAATCTTTGTCAAATTCAGTGGGTGCGGCTTATATATGCGCGCGTATATATGCGTTGATATGTGCGCTTAATAGTCCGGAAATTACGGTACTCATTTATACAACTGAGCAGGTGAAGGGTTAAGGGCCTTGCTCAAGTGCCCATCAGTGGCATCTTGGTAGTACTGGAATTTGAACTCGTGACCTTCCAGTTAGATGGCCAACATCATTACCATATTCCTCCACTACAGCTGCGGTTGTTGGAAACTTAATGAATACATTTATTTCAGATAATTGCGGTGGATACGGTCATTTTCATTGGCATTTCCTTCCTCATATATGAGTCATGAATGACCACTTAAGAGTTCCTGAACTGTATATTAGAAAAAAGGCAATGTGCTTCGGTTACAATTTTCTCTTGAATATAAATAAAATCTAGAAATATATACTTGCTTATTTCAATTAAAGGTTTCAAGTTCTTTCATAACTCATATAATTGAGTTTATGTGAATTAAACCCAAATCACATTCACAGACGTCATATGGTTCTCCAACATGAAGAGCTACTAGACACACACACACACACAAGCGCACATACAAGTGAGCACACTCTCGCAAATAATTTGCTCTTAGACACACACACACACACACACACCCAGACTCCAGGCTGGACCTGGATGGAGGTGTGTTTAGGTTTGTCATGTTTGTCCAGTGAGCAGCATTAACCTGGAGAGGAGAACAGAAGCGAGGAGCTGCCTCTCCAGCTGCTTATTGATCCCCTCGGCCTGCGTGCAGTCAGGATGAGTCTAATCCATCATGGGCCGCTTCTGCCTGCGCCTCCGCGGACAGATCCTAATGAAGCCAGAGCTCACTCTCTACTGCACAGCATCTTTCTCTCTCTTTCTCTCTGCTACCACCCAAACCCATCTAGTGCTGTAGGGGACAAACGCTGCTCTTAACACACACACACACACACACACACACACACACACACACGATTCAACCTTCTCACAGCTGCCACTCCTAAACACCAGACCCACATGTCTTCGCTTCTGATGGCAAAGATGACAGATGGGAGAAACTGAAGATAGAAGTCCCATTTTACTTGTGGTTTTATTGAACAGTATGTTCTGTACTGAAGAGAAAACACTAGCTGCTTTTAGACACGTTTGACAAATCTTTTAATGCTCACAAGTGAGAACATCAAGACAATTTTTAGAGGCGAACTCCATTTCGCATAATCTTTCGCTTAGATTTTGCGCTTTCAACAGACAAACAGAACCCCGTATGAGGTCTGCACAGATACGCGCTTGCCGAATGCAAGCTGATTCGGAGTGTCGCTATTGTCCTCGATCGAGAGTAATGAGATCCCGTCTAAATCCAAAATTTGCTGACCGGGGAAGTGAAGTGGGGGGGGAACAAAAAAAAAAAAAAACAACTGCAACCTCAGCCTTCTCTGTTCACTCAGATTACAAATAGGAAATGTGTCGAAATGAAACCCAGCACCAGGCCACATCACACTTATCACAGTCACTTAGAAAGAACAGATCTTTCAGAATAGATTGGTTTCCAGAATAATTGGAGCGACTTATGATGTCAAGAAATATAAAATTTTTATCGAGGAAATAAAAAAAAAAAAAATCTTTTTGAATAGAAGAAAGAGTGCGCAGAGATCACAGAGTCGCTGTAAGACCAACAGGCAGAGAGGTTTCTTGGTAAGGCGGTCAATAATGAATGCATAAGCTGTCTGGTCTAAAGCCTTGTTGATTAACTCTGAATAAGCAGAGCACTTGTGCAGAAAGCCTGGCTCACGGCAGCTGAAGTGGTGCATGGTGCCTGATCTTGCTGCCAGTAGGTGGGGTTTTCTGTTAGACTAAGCAGCTGGCCTCTACACCTGAGCTGAAGGTTGTGCCCTCAGCAGATTTCTAATTGTCTCTGCTCACTCTCTAATGTAGCGGTGTGGGAAAAGTTTAGCACTGCGTCTTCAGGCTTCATTTCCGACGAGGCCGCGACCACTTGGCCTCCTTCAGACTGTTTACCGCTCACCCCCCTGAGGAGTGGAGCTCGCGAAGGTGACTGACCTCAATTTCTCTCCCTTTCCTCTGCACTGGAGCTCATGAATAAGTGTTCATAAATAACTTTCGCTCTTTTCCTCCACGATCAAAGCTCCGCAGAATCACCGGGGCGAGTTCGCCACCGATTCCACGCTGGGAAGAGAAAAAAGCGAGTGCGCCCGAGCCACTGCTAAAGGGAGGCTGTTACAAATTAAACACACACTTATCACTTCGCCTGACCGCTGTATACTCAGAATAGTCGACTATCACAAGAGAATATTGTTTACCTTCTCGAAAACGCGAGTTGTGGTCGACATTTTGCGCAACTTTTCCCTTTTGAAATGTACACACATATACCACACACACTTTCTGTACAGTTACATTCAGTAATTTAACAGTGAAGAAAAGATAGATAGTGCCGCGTACCTGCTTTTCGCAGTTGCCGTAATCGGGTCCATGATCCGGCTGGAAGAATAACGACTCCCCTCGGTTCTTGGCCATCTCAATCATGTTCATGGCTGTGCGCACAGTGGAGTTACGAGCATGGACAAAAACCATCACCTGAAACATACACACACACAAACACAATACAAGTGGTTAAATATTATGGCTTGTTACATGGGCACGTATAGTAAAGATGAATTTTGACTTAAAATACACTTAAAAAGATCCAGGTTTATAGCCAAAGTTTAATGTTTTTTTTTTGTTTGTTTTTTTTACAGCAAAACCATACAGCTTAGTTTGATTTGAAGTTGCATAATCCAATTCGAATCATTTTTATTTGTATAGTGCTTTTAACAATGAACATCGTCTCAAAGCAGCTTTACACAGATACAATACATCCCACAGCGAAATAGACAAAGCCTAATGAACAATCACACAGTGTATTCAATGAATGAATGTTGACTATAAACATACACTCATGTGGCAAATTAAATTTGTGGACTACAATCCTGAATTCCGTACAGGACCGGGTTACCAACTACTGCCACAGGTATTGTTAGCCAACAGGCTACCATTGGAAATTGGGCTACTGTTGGCCGAAGGAGGAGAAGGAGAGAAAAAAGGAGCAGTGAAGGACAGTGGAGGTTCGGGTTGGTACTTTAAATGTTGGTACTATGACTGGTAAAGGGAGAGAGGTAGCTGATATGTTGTGTGTTCAGGAGACCAAGTGGAAAGGGAGTAAGGCCAGGAACATTGGAGGTGGGGTTTAAACTGTTCTTTCATGGTCTGGATGGAAAGAGAAATGGTGGGAGGAAGGTGTACCTAGGAATGAACGATTGGGGCAGACTTTAATGGGCATGTAGGTGTAGGAAACAGAGGGGATGAGGAGGTATGGATGTAAGGAGAGGAATGTGGAAGGGCAGATGGTGGTAGATTTTACTAAAAGGATTGAAATGGCAGTGGATTGACATAGTTAATAAAAATGATTTAACAGAACATTTTACTTTGTCTACAAGTGAATACATTTGCTCAATCATGGTTAAAACTGATAAATCTGTACTTCTAGTGACCAGTGAATGACTCAAAGCCTTACTATAATTCCATTCTATCTATTTGGGGTTTTATTGGTATCACTCAATTCTATCTCTATCAAATTTCTATCAAAATAGAAGAGACAATAATAGCTTTAATGCACTATGGATAGTAAACAGGTCTCCCAAGTTGACAAAAATATAAAACAAGTCGACAAAAGATAATGGCTACTAATGTATTATAACGCATGATATTATGCAACAAATAATGCATTTGTCCAACACTGAGTACCTGAGAAAAGTAAATAACTAATCTTCTGTGTTTAAGTACCTGTGAAAATTAGGGTCAAATAGCAAATCGAAAGCATTTAGATTTTTTGATTTATGTATCTGTTGACACTACAAAAGCCAGAACTCCCTCTCCCTCCCTTTCCCTTTTCCTCTCCCTCTCAGCAAAAAAAAGAAGCCTGCATCCTGCAGGACGTCCATGGCCACAAGGGGACACAGCAGCATACTGCAACATCTTTTGTGAAAGGACAAAGGAGTGTAATTTTTCTATTATACTCAGACTGCCCTTGCAAACCAGTCAATACCCTAGACAAAAACGATCAATAACAGAAATACAAGACATTTATGAGAGGGAAGCAAAAGAGCTCTCTACCCCTCCTCTCCTGAGGACTCTGAGGACACTGTAATGTACAGACAGTAAGAAGAAAAGCATGCACACTAGGTGCTTGTCTCTGCCTCAGTGTGTGTGTGTGTGTGTGTGTGTGTGTGTGTGTGTGTGTGAGAGACAGTAAATGTTACTCCTTGCACATATTCTCCATCTCTTTCTCTCACAGCACACACATTGAACACCTCTGCACTTTTTTCAGCTACTAATTCTGTTTGAAAAAAACTTGCAGTCGGCTTTCTTTAAAATGTCCTGACCCGCTGACACTGACTGTCTACATCACTGCTGAATTTTAACCAGCGAACAACTCCACAGCTGGTTCATTACATATTTACAAAAAAGAACCTATCATTTACCAATATTTATTATAGTTTTAGCTGTTACATAAAATAAATAAAAAAAACACAACATTGAATTTCTCAGTAAGATCAGGAGTCGAAAGAATCGTCTGCATCCTTTCTAATGTAACATACATTCGTCTCGATCTCTTGCTCAGCAACTGTTTAGCGCTCATGTTCTGTTCACTGTGCGGTGGATTTCCCACAGATCCAGGCCACTTTTATTCGATTTTATTGCCGGAAAAAGCTGTGAAACCCACAGATGTGTTTTGTTTTATCTTCACTAATACTTCTTTCACCTTATTATTCCGAGGTTTATGGAGGGGGAAAAAAGAGCACGCTCAGGTCTGTGTTATGTATTTAAACGCTTTGTGCCCCTCGTGTTCATTTGAGAAATCCAGCCAAGTCGTGTCACGTCATGTTAAATGCGTTTACTGGGGAGAAAGAAGAACGTTTATAATGGGTCATTAGAACTGCAGACTATATACAGTAGGAGTCAAGATGCCTTATAATTATTGTGCTACTAGTGCACAAGTGTGCCATGTGCCAAATACATACTGTTTAAATCTTTGATCAGTTTTCGTGACTGACCTACATGGCTATGCAAAAGCATTTACCAGTGTTCCTTTAAAAGCAGGCACATGGTCTTCCTACTGCTTCTCTCGGCTCCACCAACATCCCAGAAACAGATGCATTGGGTATTTTAAATTACTTAAGTGTAAATGTGTGGGTGGTCTGTACAATGACATAAACAGCCATCCCACCCAGAACATATTCCTGCCTCGTGTCCCTTGTTCCTAGGATAAGCTTCGGGACCCCCCCCTGCATCAACGTTTGGGGAATTATGGCCAGGATTGCTTTTCTAATAATAAGTTGCATACACAAGCACTGAAAATGTTAGATATATTTGAGAATATAGTCTAATCTTCTAATAAATAGTTACCTTCGTAGCTAAAAGTCATGCAAGTTTACCAAGACTTCTGTTTGAACAACATTCATCTAATATGATGGAATCATCTCAGTAAGTCATGTGACTGAGAAATCGGATTGTTACCGGAAACTATACTATATGACCAATGGTTTTTGGGAAGCTGTCCATCAAACCCATATGTCTATATGCACATTCCATTCCAGATTCATTCCTCTTTGCTGTTATAATAACCTCCACTCTTGATAGAAAGGCTTTCCATGACATTTTGGATTTTGGAGCCTGGCTGTGACAATTTGCTCGTTCAGCCACAAGGGCATTATTGAGGTCATGTACTGTTGTTGCGTTCGAAGGCCTGGGGCACATTCAGTGTTTCAGTTCATCTCAAATGTTTTCAGTAAGATTGAAGCCAGGGCTCTGTGCAGGACACTCGAGTTCTTCCACATGAACACTGACAAACCATGTCTTCATAGACCTCACTTTGTGCAGGTTTGGGTGTCTTGGTTCCAGTGAAGGGAAAGGTTTAATGCTAAGCTATACAAAGACATTCTATACAATTGTGTGCTTCTAGCAGTTTGGGAATAAAAAGCCCACTGGCAGGTCAAGTGTCCACATACATTTGCTATGTAATGTTTATTTTTTCAGAAAGACAAAGCCTTATACTTTAGCCTCAAATATCCTCAGAAGAAACGACATCTTTCACATACTGTAGTTGGAACGCTTGCATTAAACTCTTGCATTATTTTTCAGTAAGCTTTTCGTTCTGGTGTTTCAATGTTTTTTTAACTTAATCATGGTAACACAGAGCACAAGGGGAGCGAATTCATACAAATCCAGTGCAGTGCACCATACACACACACACACACACACACACACACACACACACACACACACACACACACACA
Organism: Silurus meridionalis; assembly: GCF_014805685.1. Lineage (NCBI taxonomy): Eukaryota > Metazoa > Chordata > Actinopteri > Siluriformes > Siluridae > Silurus > Silurus meridionalis. Next base: position 22,426,925 of record NC_060887.1, read on the forward strand.
CACACACACTCAATTGCATGTAGAGAATTTTGGACAGCAGGAGGAACCCAAAGAACCCGAAGAAAAAAGCCATAGAGCTGGCGAAGCGTGCAAAATGCAGCACAAATTAGAGCTCAAGATTAAACCAAAGACCCTTGAGGAGTCCACCAAGTATACAGCAACTATCCAACTCCTATTACCAATGATAGCTCAAATAGTGTGACTTAACAGCAAAATTAACGACTTACTATGTTCAAATGAATCCTAATAAGCTTTTGCTTTATCTCTGGCTCTGTTATTTCAAGGCTGGGGGGTGGTCTTTAATTTTATGTGCCTTTCCCTCTGCCACCTGGTCTGCCACTCTGCTACCTAGAAACAGACTTAGCACTCTGGCGTTTATCACAATAATGAGGTCCTACAGATAATTGCCAGCTAATTAAACCATAATTGCTAATTTAAGGGCAGCCTCCTCAAATAAATAAATAAATTGGGGGTTAAAAAAAACAAAAAACATCCTTGAATACCTGCCAATGTGTTTTCCTTCGGCACCCAGAGCAATCCGAGTTTCCTCACTGTGCCAGAAAGAAAGAGGGAGGCAGAGAGAAGCGCTCACCTGAAGAGAGAATCTTAGCAGCTGTTCAACAAGCTGCTTTGCTAGTGCAACAATATTTATTCATCATAAGATCTTAAAAAGCCAATGCGTTCAGACAGTGTGCTCCATGGGCATGAACGAGTGTGTGCTTGTTCTAATGTTTAATAACTTCACAACCGTAAAGAGTCTGTAGTTTTCAGCCTTCAGGAAACAAGTCGAACAAATCTGTTGTTTTCTTTACTGCTGTCATTTCTAGTACAAGCTGATACCAGACTCAAGATGTCTCACCTAATGAGTTCACTTATATAATTCTGGTCATCAGCTCCTCAAAGCGCTAAAAGCTCGATATATATCCCAATGTTTTAGTACTAAGTGAAGGGGCAATTGTCACCAGCCCACATACACAATCTGACACGTATCTGAGCGGGGATGTATAGCTGAGGCAGTGGGAGTGTGTGTGAGATAACAGATGTCCGGAGGAGCAGCTCAGTGGAATGCTGACCCACAGCAGACTCTCAGTGCTCCATCACTGCATAATGAGCTATACCACTCGGACCATGTGTCCTTCACTTTGCATCGGATGATCCAATTAAATAAAAGAAATAGTGTTTAAGTTATCTAAGGAATCTCGTTATTTTATGCACTCTCTATAGCTGTTTCAGTTTTCATATGTGTGTGTGTGTTTGAGTTAGTGAGGGAGGGGGGAAGCTGATAAGAGATTTAGTTTATTGCAGATTTATGTAGGTAAGAAGAGAAACTACCTTGTCTTTCAAATATTCCACAACATTGACTGTAAAATGCATAATGTGCAATTCATTAATAAGTGAATTATTGCGGTTGTTAGTGGATTGCTGATGGGTGTTTGAAGAGGACTGATCACCTAAATGAACCTTATTAATTATTAATCCTAATTCTCTCTAATAGCGTTGCTCGACCTGGTTAGGTTCTAGGTAGCATCAACTGATCTAGAACCTTAATACGAAGCATTAACCAATGAGTAGGGATGCACCGAAATAAAAAATTCTTGGCCAAAACCGAAAAAGAGGAAAACAAGGCCGAAAACCGAAAAAAATTATGACAATTATTATTACCATTGCATTTATGGCTATGACTGTGTACTAACCTTACTAAAATAAAGACATTTCAATTGCATAAATTATTATTAAAGTTTCAAAAGAATAAATCAATTACAAATTATGAAAATATTTATTTATAGCACATTGCAACAATGCACAGGATAAAATAAATTAAAATTCAAACTTAAATGTTTAACTTAAATGCACTCGTGTACATTAAATAATAATGTACAGGCCCTCTGGCCTGCTGAAAGGTTGTAAAATTAAATATGTTCTTTCATAAAAACAAAGTGCATTCAGAACAAGTGCAACTGCTTAAAGATACAACAATACAACAACATCACTGGGAAACTTCCTGCCTTTTCAAAAACGTCCACCACAGACGGAGTGCGCATGCTCGGAGGGGTTTTGCTTTTCTGTGCCGCGTTCCTCTCATATTCAGCATAGCGATCGTGATATTTGGATTTCAGGTGATAAATTAAACCCGACGAGGAGAAAGTCTTTGCGGGCCCCCCCCTTGAAATTTCAGCATTACATGTTTTGCAAATCGCTATCCGTGGGTCTTTCTCAGATATACTGAAATACGTCCACACCGCAGACATGTTGCTTTAGACATGCATGTGCAGGCCACGGTTTCTGTTTGCGTCATCACAACAAACTGTTTCGGCCGTGTTTTTTCGGTGATCAAAGTCTTTCGGTGGCCGAATATTCGGTGCATCCCTACCAATGAGCAACAAGGAATGACTGTTGTTTGCAGTAAACAAACATACAGCTAGAACAAAAAAAAGCTAAATAAAGGTATCTCAGGTAAATGCTATAATTCTAATACTGCATTTCTAATCCCAAATTGTAAATTATGTCATCCTTTGACACTATGCGGAAAAAAGCATTGGGACACCAACCATACTGTATGTTGTGTCTCTCCAAACTATAAACACAAAGATGGAGGCACCCAATTGTTTAGGATGTCTTTGGGAGCGGTAGCATGAAATCTTTCCTTCACTTGAACTCAGAAACTCAAATCTGTTCCAGCATGACTATGCTTTACAAAATATCTTGAGTTACCTTCTACAGAGTTCTGACCCCAAACCTATTGAACACATCTGGAATGAATTGCAACATTGACTGCACCCCAGGTCTCCTCACCCTACATCGGACTTAACAAACAACCTTGTGGCTGAATGAACACAAATCTCCACAGGCACACTCCAAGATCTATTATAATTCAGTTATTATAACAGAAACTCCAGGACTTGTCCATATGCTATAGTTTTTGCTTATTTCAACAAATAAATGCTTGAATTGAACAAAATTATACAGCAATAGAAATTTAGGCTGTGACCCGTAAACATTTAGGTCCCTCCCACATAACCAATATTCTTATATAAACATTTTACTCATTTTTCAAATCATTTATATTAATATAACACATCCAACTCCACCTCTAGACTCCTGCTCAATTTTTTATTGACCTTATGATATTGTAATTTCAAAGACATGTCATCGCGTTGCCTGTTCCAGGACACACAAGGCTACTCAAATATCACAAAATGACAAGCAAATGTTAACCAAAATTTGAGTCCCCTGTTTTTTTTAATCTAGAAATACAAGCGTTTTTATATAAATGCCATTAAGTTGAGAAGAAAAATCTTGAACAATGTTAATGCTATTTATTATTCTGGTATTTGTGTAAACAATAAGCCGATATTTTAGTGCTAATAAAGCCTTTTATATATGATATAAGTGTATCAGATATGGAATGAATTGTGGAGCAGCTGATAATATTTAAAATATAAGGATGAAAATGTGTATTGTATAATTTCCCTTCTCTGTGACGATTCAATGAAGCTGTGATTTAGATTAGCTGCACATTAGCATTAGAGAAAAAACAGCAAATCTGAATCTCAAATTGCTCTCCACTGTCCATACAGTGCACTACTAATGTTGTATTGAATATTTTCAATCCGTCTAGACCAACAACTGAGAGTGCAAACAGGCAGTTCTGAGGGGAAACTAATGCTTATGTGTTCCCACTTTTTTAAATAAATGGTGCTGAATAAAATCATGTATATTAATCATGTTAAGCAGAACAAACGTCACTAGATTTGGCTTTTTGAATCATTTATATTGCACTATGACTAAGGAAAAAATAGTAGAACAACCCCAAACTGTATGTTTTTTTTTTCCACTTTTCTACTTAGAAAGGGCTGCGTTTCAGCACGAACGCTCCGATTCAATTCTAATGAAATTCCAGAGATCTCGATAGGACGTTTGAATTGGATTCCAGATTCATATTTTAATACAAACACAATTTGGAAATAGTTTTTAAAACCTGTCGTGAAAACACCTTGTTCACAAATAGCAAAGTAAGGAAAGGAAACTATGATGGCCACAGACCTATATATTGATCAAACATAACATTATAGCATTATAACATTTTGACAGGTAAAGTGAATAACACTGATCATCTCTTTATCATGGCACCTGTTAGTATGTGGGCTATATTAAGCAGCAAGTGAACATTTCTGTGTTAAAAGCAGAAAAAATGGGCAAGCGTAAGGATTTGAGTGAGTTTGAGTAGGGCCAAACTGCGATGGCTAGACGACTTGGTCAGAGCGTCTTCAAAACTGCAGCCCCTGTGGGATGTTCCCGGTCTGCAGTGGTCAGTATCTATCAAAAGTGGTGCAAGTAGAAAACAGTGGTAAACCAGCGAAGGGGTCATGGGCATCCCAGGCTTATTAACGCATGTAGAAAGCGAAGGCTGAGCCGTGTGGTCCGATCCAACAGACGAGCTCCTGTATAATTTTTTTTTATTGCCTATGTGCTTGCAGCCACACTGTTCTGTAAGCAACAGTATGGCTTTATGCTGAGGAAGAGCACCACAGACGCATTACTTGCTTTGAGAATGTTGATGGAGAAGTACAGAGAAGGTCAGAAGGAGTTGCATTGTGTGTTCGTGGATTTAGAGAAAGTGTATGACAGGGTGCCGAGAGAGGAGTTCGGTATTGTATGAGAAAATCAGGTGTGTCAGAGAAGTATGTGAGGGTGGTGCAGGACATGTATGAGGGCAGTGTGACAGCAGTGAAGTGTGCAGCAGGAACGACAGACTGGTTCAAGGTGAAGGTTGGACTGCATCAAGGATCGGCTTTAAGCCATTTCCTATTTGCAGTGGTGATAGTCCAGGGAGACTCCTGTCTGACCTGTCCATGATGTTTGCGGATAATATTGGTATTTGTGATGAGAGTAGGGAGCAGGTTGAGAAGAGCCTGGAGAGGTGGAGGTACATGCTGGAGAGAAGGGAAATGAAAGTCATGTGTGAATGAGAGGGAGGGCAGTGGAGTGATGCGGTTGCAGGGAGAAGAGGTGGAGAAGGTGGAGGAGTTCAGGTACCTGGGGTCAACAGTGCAAAGTAATGGAGAGTGTGTTAGAGAAGTGAAGAAAAGAGTGCAGGCAGGGTGGAGTGGGTGGAGAAGAGTGATAGCAGGAGTGATTTGTGATAGAAGAGTATCTGCAAGAGAGAAAGGAAAAGTTTATAGGACTGTAGTGAGACCTACGATGATGTATGGTATAGAGACAGTGGCATTGAGTAAAAGACAGGAGGTGGAGCTGAAGGTAGCAGAGCTGAAGATGTTGAGGTTTTCGTTGGGAGTGACGAAGATGGACAGGATTAGAAATTAGTTTATTAGAGGGACAGCGCATGTAGGACGTTTTGGAGACAATGTGAGGGAGGCGAGATTGAGATGGTTTGGACATGTGCAGAGGAGGGACATGGGGTATATCAGTAGAAAAATTATAAGGATGGAGCCACTAGGAAGGAGGAAAAGAGAAAGGCCAAGGAGGAGGTTTTGGGGGGGCCTAATGGGAGAAGCTGAAAGAAGAAGAAGAAGTGCTTGATCCACACTATATTAAATGCGAATGATTTTATTAACAAGATTTCCGTCATCTATTGGAAAAGACTGGTAATAATCAGATCAGCTAGGCAGTAGTACTTTATGTTAAAAAGTTTGCCGAACTAAATACAGAAAAATGTATTAATTTTTGGCTTATGAGAATCGATGCTGTATAGTGCAGAGATTCAAAATAGCATCTCTTATTAGAAAGTTCAACATTTCAACAGTACAAACACAGTGCAGGTTCTTCTTCTCGCTCAGCTGTAGACTCTGCACAGGCACACACCAGTATTTACTCTGTGTGCAGTCAGCAGTGTGAAACTGCAGCAGAATAAGGAGGTCAGATCACCTTGGTTTTCTCAATTCCCCAAAAGCCTGGGTGCTGCACGCTGATATAATAAACTGTGTCTTTACTGATGAAAAGGCCTGGGGAAAAAAATGGAACTAATACAGTCTACTCGAGGACACTCAGTTCCTGCAACACAACCTAATACAAAACTGAGACACTCACAGGCTCGTAGAAGCACAAAACACACAGATACTGGTTCCAGATCTACAGTAATAAGCAATTCATTTACAGTGTTCATCAATGTATGAAATAAAGATGCTCGGATTTTAAGGCAATTAAACATTACATCATGCAGAGAAACACTCAGATAAGATTCTGCATTATCTCCTTTAACTGCTCATGAGAAGCCTTACACTGTGTAGAGTTTCTTTATGATCCAAGATAAGGCTGAGCTTTAGCATACGAGTGTGATCAATCTAAATCTATTCCCTTTTCTCATTAGTTCTTCATGACATGAATACTATGGGTAATCTGTGGCTTATAAAGAGCATGAGCAGGTAAAATAAACAATATATCCAAATAAAAACATATGCAAATATACAATTTAAACAATTCTTGAATGGATTAGCCAAAAACACATTCCCCACATCACTACACCACCTCCACCAGCCTGAACTGGTACATTAACACAGAGATGGTGACTTTATTTGCCCATCATTCTGTACATGAGGGAGAGAGAGAGAGAGAGAGAGAGAGAGAGAGAGAGAGAGAGAGAGAGAGAGAAGCCACTAATACATATCCTCATTTATAATTTGATATTTAATATTTTTTATATAAATTCTTTTCTATATAAAGTTTTATTTTAAGGCAGTGACTTTTTTTTTTAAAGTAGAGAATTGTAAAGAAATGAGAGAATATAAGTAAATTTGAATAAGCCTAATTCAGAACATTTTTAAATGAAGAGCGGCTTCGTATTTTCATTAGAAGGCACTAATTTCACAAGCATATCGCTGCATATCGCAGTCTGAACAGCTGTATTAGGCATTGAACTTTTTTTACTACTTATAAGTTTAACCGGACTAGAAAACTTTGAAAGTAAGACTGCATTAGTTAAGAAGATTAATCTGTAGAGTATTTATTTTTTAAATATAATGAAATCATAAATGTGAGAAACCTTGGCAACTTTCATTTTAATATAATAGCAATAATGCAAATTTTCTTTCAGCCCGTGGCCCTCAATCATGTTTGGCCCTTCACAGAAAAGAGTTTGGACACCTCTGCATTAAGACAAGGCAGTTTTGGACAATGAATTCATGATGCTGGAGCCAAATTGTACTACCATCTTCATGAGGCAGCAAAAATTAAGACTCATCAGACCATTTCTCCAACTGGTCAGTTTTAATCAGCCTGCACCTACTTTAGCTCCATATTTCTGTTCTTGGCAGACAGGTGTGAAAATTGGATGTAGTGTTCGGCTGTTGTAGCCCCAAGGCGTATGGTTTAACATACTGTATTCAGTGTTCCGAGATGCTCTTCTGCTCATTACGGTTGAAAAGTGTGTTTTTGTATGAGTTTCCATATATTTGCAAAATATCCCAAATTGCTCAAAAAAAAAGTGGATTAGTGGATTTTACGAAAAATATATACTGCTTTTTTACCTTTTAACATTTTCACTTTTTTTTAATAAAAAAAAAATGTCTAGAAAAGGTCCAGGGACCTCTGCACCAAATGTTATTTAGTGGGTTGTTTTTATCATGTCGAAGCCTTGAGGAAGCAAAGGCTCAAGCTGTTACTGAAATCTTCCTTAAGCTTATTAATGCTCTGTCTGCCGGCCCAGGTCTCGACAGAGGAGCTAAAGGGGGTATTTCATAAAGAAAATTCCATCCATCATGCGCCCAGATGAAATTAATATATGTCACCGGCAGTTCTGACAATTTAATATCAAGCTGAGAGAGGAGCATCTCTCAATGGTGCTGTGGCAGCATGCCTAGAAATCACCAATCTACTGCAGATACACAAAACAGCCCCAGCTGCTTAAAACGGAAACCAATCAGCGTCAATTTTGATAAAAAAATAAAAAATAATAAAAACCCGGTTATGAGCGAATAGTATACATGAATCCTGAATTCAATGGTATTCTAAATAGAATTGTTCCACTTCACACATGGGAATGACAGTTGAGCTGTGCATGTGGAGGGCGTATGCACATTTTCTTTAAAAGCTCACCTGACCCAGGCTTTATTTGTTCAGACATAATGCAGCTTTGCTTTGCTAGTCATCTTATCTAAAGCTTACTTATTTTTACCTAGTGACAAGAAATTGGTTAAGCATATTAAATGTATTTTTTTTAATGTAAACTGTGTTGGATTCTTTATTTTTTTTTATGGGAAAAAACTAAACAAAAATCTTCAAAACATCATGTTCCTACTGTAACTTGCCCAGGACATTCTGCTCTACACAGAGAAACAGAGCGGCTATGCTTGAATTTGTTGGAATTTATAAATCAAAGCATACACCGGCTCTGACACTTCTTACATTGTCATCCCCGAAAGAATTATGAGCATCAGCACCTCTCTGTGTTCTGGAGGAACACGGTCAGGCACCGACATCAGCAGGCTGGTCACAATCACTGAGCTCCAAGATCACAATAAAACAGATGACGGTCCTCGCTAACAACAGCACGCTAGATAAAAGACGAGTCCTCGCTAAGAAGGAAAGGGAGTGTATATCTAGTACTCTCTCAGTCATGAGATTAATCCTTAATAAGAAGCTCATGGTAATGTTTTGACACTGGAGAGGAATCCCTCTAGCGTACATACTGGAGATTTATGGCGCATGTGTCTAGAGTAAAATGTGGCCCATTTCCTTGTTCTATTCGACCTGCCGAACATTAGCAGAAAATAATTTTCAAAGAGCCCATAGAACACTACGACTTAACAACCACACACGATATAGAATTCACAGCAGAATCACAGCATAGTGTCTGCCCTCATTCCCACTCATGCCTCTGTACAGTGTGGGTGGACTTACTTACATATCACAGTGCTGAAATGCTGGTGAAAATCTACACATCTGACAATCAGTCTTCTGTGTAAAATGATATAGAAACACTATGGGTTTTGGCCTTTATTCTAAATTAATGACTGGATGGGAAAAAAAAATCCAACAGAAAATGCGGGAGCACATTTGAAAACGCTACGGAGCACATTTGAAAACGCTACAAGCCTGCACTGCGTGCATGTATAAACATAAGACATTGTGGCCTATGTTTCCATCATTTGGTACAGTACTTTACATTCTGTTTCTTAAAATTGTCAATAAAAAAGCACACAGACAGACAACAGGTCACATGACTGTGTCACAAGACTAAAATACATCTTTCAGTCTATACAACAATGAGAAAATTCAATTTTTAATTTATCCATTTGAAAAGCTCGTCATTCGCCGGACAAAAGATTTCGTATCATTGTGGACAAGAGGCCAAACCTTTTTTTTTTCTAACATTTGTGCTTATTCAGATACAAGGGTGTTAGTACTTTCACTATGTAAATATCTTCCACTTCAACACATGTAAACTATATCGTCATGGAGTTTGCTTTGTGCATGTGGGCATTGTCATGCTGGAACATGTTTGGGTGAAGAGAAATTATATTTTACTGCATGCAAAGACGCTCCTATACAGTTTCCTGCCTCAAACCTTATAGTAACCATCCAAAAAAATTTAATAAAAAATGAACACCTGTATTTAACTAAGCAAATAAGTAAGAGCCTCCCATTGGATAATTACTGCATGGATGATTTTAATTTTGGCAACAAGTTATTTAACACTAACTGATGCAGTGAGTAGCTTGTGATTTCTTAAACAACCATGTCGGAAGACACGTACTGTAGTCGTGGAAAAGATGTTAATCTGTTTCAGAAGGGTCCGGTTTTTGCCGTGCATCAAGTAAAGAAAACATCTTGGGAGATTGCTAAAACTACAAAAATTTAAGAAAGACTGTCCAATGTATTAAAAACTGGAAGTATAGTGGGGAACCATCATCCTTGAGGAAGAAATGTGGTCGCAAAATATTCTCGAATGATCGTGAAATCAAAAAGTAAAAAAACAACAGTAGAACTCATGGCTATGTTTATTAGTGAAAGTAAGAACATTTCCACATGCACAGTGCCAAGGGAACTCAAGGAATTGGGACTAATCAGCAGTGTAGCCTTAAGAAAACCACTTATCAGTGAGGCTAATCGGAAAAAAGGCTTCAATTTGCTAGGGAGCATTAAGATTGGACACTGGATCAATGGAAGGTGGTCATGTGGTCTGATGAGTCCAGATTTACCCTGTTTCATAACGATGGGCGCATCAAGGTAAGAAGAGAGGTGGATGAACTGATGCACCCATCATGCCTAGTGCCTACTGTACAAGCCTGTGGGGGCAGTGCTATGATCTGGGGTCAGGTCTACAGTAGGTTCAGCAACGTTATGTGCCAAAACAATGAGGTCAGCTGACTTTCTGAATAAACTGAATGACCAGATTATTCCATTAATGAAATATTTCAAGACGACAATGCCAGAATTCATCAAACACAAATTGTGAAAAAGTGGTTCAGAGAGCATGAGACATCATTGCAGACTTTGGAATTGGATGGGCAGTGTATATTCTTCTTTTAGCTTCTCCCATTAGGGGGCACCACAGTAGATCATCTGTCTCCATACTTTCCCGTCCTCTACATCTGCCTCTTTCAAACCAACTACCTGCATGTCTTCCCTCACCGCATCCATAAACCTTCTCCTTGGTCTTCCTCTTTTCCTCCTTCCTGGTGGCTCAATCCTCAGCATTCCCCTACCGATATACCCCATGTCCCTCCTCTGCACATGTCCAAACCATCTCAATCTCGCCTCCCTCACCTTGTCCCCAAAACGTCCTACATGCACTGTCCCTCTAATAAACTCATTTCTAATCCTGTCCATCCTCGTCACTCCCAACGAAAACCTCAACATCTTCAGCTCTGCTACCTCCAGTTCCACCTCCTGTCTTTTACTCAATGCCACTGTCTCTAATCCATACAACATCTCAGGTCTCACCACAGTCCTATAAACTTTCCCTTTCACTCTCACAGATACTCTTCTATCACAAATCACTCCGGTCACTCTTCTCCACCCACTCCACCCTGCCTGTGCTCTTTTCTTCACTTCTCTAACACACTCTCCATTACTTTACACTGTTGACCCCTGGTACCTGAACTCCTCCACCTTCTCCACTGCTTTTCCCTGGAACCGCACACTGCCCTTCCTCTCATTCACACACATGTACTCTCTTACTCCTACTGACTTTCATTCCCCTTCTCTCCTGCGCGTACCTCCACCTCTCGAAGCTCTTTTCAACCTGCTCACTACTCTCACCACAAATCAAAATATCATCCGTAAACATCATAGTCCATGGAGACTCCTGTCTGACTTCATCAGTCAACCTGTCCTTAACCACTGCAACCAGGAAAGGGCTCAGAGCCGATCCTTGATGCAGTCCAACCTCCACCTACGGGCAGTGTATATTCAATACCTATAAAAACATTAAATACAGACAGAGCCTATGTAAAAAGTTTATAACGGTTAATGTTTAGCATTAGTTTTAGACTAGCAGGTCAAATAAAGAAAGTAGAGAACTATTTAGCAGTGCTAAAAGTATACTTCAAACAAAACAAAACTAAAGTAAAATAAAAGAGGAAAGCCTACTTTCTCAGTATAGTCTTACACAATGTGAAGCTGACTGTAATAGGTTTCAGCTTGTCTGAAATATTGTGCAGACTGCCTTTTAACCATCTGTCTATCACTTTTACTGTCTGCCTTACTGCTTTATCCATCTCACCAATTAGTCAACATCCCCATCACCTGTATATTTATACTGATTATATATATATATATATATATATATATATATATATATATATATATATATATATATATATAATAACTAACAAAAAAAAGGAATTCGTGTTTGAACCCAGTGCTGTAATATAATAACAACCATTAAAAAACCCACTGCGTTAAACATTTAGACGAACTCTACAATGCCAGCCATTCAGCTGGGAGTTATGTATTAAGTGTTGGTGGGCATGAAATGTTGGCTATGGTTTGAGAAGTCTGAAGTTTTTGAAGCAGATGGTGTAAATACCATGCTGTAATTGTAATGCACATTTTGTTAGAAATTCATATGATCTCTTACCCTGCCTCGGCCGAGCCTTTCACCATTTTTACTTACTTTACCACCTTAAGACAAAGATATTCAGGTAGCGTTTATGCTAATTAAATGAATTACCTGCAACACTGATCACTGTTGTGCAGCCGTAGCACTGAAAGCAAATGTTCATTACTTTTCATTGGCAATCATTCCCTTTTAATAGCCACAGGCCAAGAGTCAAGGATGCAATATGCAGTTTCTGAGTTATTAAGGATTTTACGTGATGATGTGCTGTTGCGTGCTCCGGGGCCAGAAGAAGGTAATTCAACTGTACTTTAATCCCATAACCTAAAGGACTGGACTTTAGATTTCTGCGCAGGGACTTATGACTCATGAACAAGCAAAGAGTTTTAAAAAACATTGTTCAGGTGAAAGTCTCACAGGCCGATTGTGGGGGCTTTATTATCACAAGTTTTCATCACTACAGACTATTGAGCATTTTTTAAATTGAAAAATGATTGAGTATTGACTGTCACGCAAGCGGGTAATGCGCCAAGCGCGCATGTGTGTGTGCGTGCGTGTGTAGGGGGACACGGGAAGCTCATTACTGTGAGCAGATGGGCAGAATAAGAGCGGGCTGAATTCACAGCTTTTCTTGTCCCTTTTGAGTTTGTGAGTGTGGGAGATAAAAAGACATAAGGGGCAAGCAAACATGCATGTACACACAAGCAAGCGAACAACAAACACACACACACACGTTTTTAAGTTATATCTCTAACTATATCTCTATAACTTTTTCTGTGGTCAATAATAATTATCTATGTGGAAAATTTGCCATTTTGGTGATTTGTTTTATTTCTTCATGAGGGTTTCTAATGAGTGACAAGTTTTTTTAAAGAGACGGTAACATTCAATCATGACAATGAAATGAAGAAGAAAAGAAGCAACTCTTCGCGCCATTACCGTTTTGCCCCGATTGATGATGCAATAATGTGCAACACATATGTTGCAGGACCTACACAGCGCAGTATTGGCCAATTTTGCGACTCAGGAAAGTGTGATGCAGGTAATGCATGCTGGAGGTTAATTAGCTATTCTGCTGCTCACACGAATACCACAAAGCTCTGCACTTCCCAAAAACTGGTTATACCAAAGTCTCCAATGTTTAAATCTCATCCTCTTATCATATTTAATTTGACTTATAATCCCACTATCCAGTGCTACCAGAAGAGCATGTGATTTCTTTTAAATCAGTTTATTCTAAAAAAAAAAAAATGTCTAATTTCCTTGGCATTATTCCCTCTGGTCTGTTCATTTTGAAACAAACCTGATCCTACATGACAATGCCTCTGTATACCCAATAAGATATGGAATGGAGTGGAAGATCTTGAGTGGCCTGCTATAGAGATCTGACCTCAACCCTATTAAAAAGTGTTGGGATTAACTGGAACGCTGACTGCACCCCAGGCCTCCTGACTTTACTAACACCTTGTGGCTGTAAATCTCCACAAGCCCACTCCAAAATCTAGTGGAACATCTTCCCAGAAGATTATAACAACAAATAGGGACTGAATGTGGAATGGGATGCTCAAAAAACACAAAAACTATTCAAGGGTGTCCATCTATATAGCGAATACAGCAAAAAGAAAATATAGGAGTAAAAAGATTTTCTCAGGCTGCCAAACACAACTGGTCATTTTCTTTCTTTTTCGTCGAATCTGTGTATATTTTGCACAAGCATGCTACACAATATAGAATCAAGCCCGTACCTTGGAAATGGAGTCATTATTTATTTTATCTGCCATGGACCCGAGCTGTCAGAATGACCAAAATAGACACCCTTACTGTTTACTCCTGTGCTAAAGAGATACGGACTATGTTTTAAGTCATTCAGTCTCTCGCTGACATCATTTACGTGCACGCTGATTTGTTACGTTTTTCACAGGTCACCTGCTTTCAAACCAGATGGGAAAAAGGCAAAAAAACAAACAAAAAACCTCGAATTTATATTGCAGCGCACCGTTCATTTGACAACAATCAAACTTCATGATTAGAGTTTGAATGGATGTGAATTGGCAAATGATTGACACTGGAGAGAAATCTGGAAAAACAAACAAAAAAAAACTCGAATTTATATTGCAGCGCACCGTTCATTTGACAACAATCAAACTTCATGATTAGAGTTTGAATGGATGTGAATTGGCAAATGATTGACACTGGAGAGAAATCTGGAAAAAACAAACAAAAAAAAAACCCTGTGGAAAAACAATCTCGGATCAAGCAGGAGGAACAAGCGAGTGAGCAGCAATTATAATTCTCTGGGCATGGATGTGGTGGGTAAGCGTCTTTTAGTTTAGTGATTTGCGCATCTCTGAAATTGAGTTCAGCAAGAGGTATGAGTCACAAGCTGCCCCGGAGTAGAGAAGTCTGCGAGATGCTAGAGAACAGACTGAGCCATGCTGGATCTGATTTAATAAGTCATTATCAGAATTTGGACTCGTACAATGGACATATCCAGACTCCAGGGCTTTTTCATTCTTTTCAATAAAACTACAATAAGCTGCCAAGAGATGGACTGTGTGGTGATTTTTTTTCTCCCCTTTTCTCTTCAGGGAAGCTTGTGCATGAACAAACCGTCCTTAGTACATGTGACTTTCAAGCTGTGGTTAATGATGACACTAGGGGGAACAAACAGACACACACAATACCTGATGTCCAGCTTTAATCTGCTGCAGTACTTTGTCGTAGCAGACCTCCTCCATGTCGTGCATCTGCTGAATCTAAACATGGAACACACAATACACAGATGTTGTAGGTTTTCAATGAAGACATTTTTCAAAGTATATAAAAGTTTTACATCCCTTGTTTTCTCATTGTTCTTGTTGCATGAAAAAATACTTCGCCTCACAAAAATAGTCCACTTGTGGCAAATCCAATCGATTGAGCACGATTTGGAAAAGGTCACATGCCTAACAGACAAAACTGCTTATCAGAGCAAAACCCAAGTCATGAGGTAAAAGGAACTGCAGCATTCCTATACAGGATTGTATTCTTTCGCAGATTTGTGCCTCGACACAAACAAATTTGCTGCATTTAAGGTTCCAAAAGGGCACCGTGGCCTCCATAAAGGGCCGTATTAAGCATCTGGGGAAGAAACCTTGGGAAGAGAGGGGTGCAGAAACCCAAAAGGCTCCAAAGATCATGTGTGAAGAAACAGAAGGTCAGTCGTCACTGAAAATCACCACTGATCTGGGCTTTATAGGAGAACGGCCAGCTGAAATTCAATTTACAGAATTTTTGCATAAGGCTACAAAATATAAAAGAGACGGAATATTGCCTTTTTAACAAATTACTTGTATAATATTCATTGTAGAAACAGTAAAATGTTTCCACATGGCTGATGATGTCCGATGAGCTGCTGCTCAAATTGTTTCAGCGCTTCTCTGCTGCGAAAAAACAAAAACCGCTTTTGTAATCACTAATCTAATGATCGGTATCATTAGAATTGGATTTAATTTGTAACTGTAAAGTCTGACAGTTCTTTCCAATCAGTGTTTTTTTTTTTTGTTTTTAAGTTAAAATCCATTTTTTTCTCTCCAAAAGTGCATTATAGGTTTTGGATGAATTTTAATGCACCAATGAATATATTTTTATCTAATAGTTTAGTTTGCAGCCAAGCAGAACTTCTACAGTACAGTGCCAGATTTTATTTCACTATTGATTAAATCATTCTTCACAACTTCTATGCATCCTTCAAGCAGGAAAATTAGGTCAAGACAAGAGCACAGCCCCAAACAGGGAATAATGTTAGGTGATTAGAAGGTGTGCCAGGGCTTCCACAGTGCATCTGAGAGTTCAGGACACATAGTCCATCATTGTAAAACCTTGTTATCAGGAAGCAGAGCTCCCATGCAAAAGAGATGAAGGCTGGCAGGTCTGCTGTCATGACACCGCATTTCATTTGAATAGTGAGATAAAAATGGTATCCATACCTTATTTGTGCTTTTAATTCCAACAAACGTTTGTCCAAGGGGAACAGGGCGGAATCGGCTGTCGAAGAAGAACAGGCCAATGTAGGGGTTCACATGCAGGAATGATGCCACGTCCAAGTAATTAGGCAGCGTGGCAGACAGGCCCAGGATGCGAATCATGCTCTGAGTTGACTCCACCTGCGCAAATAAACAATGTAGCACCAGTCACCGGATGGAAAGACAGATTTTTGAAAACACTGGGATTTACAATGCATTCCAAAACAGACAGGTGAGGCACGGGAACAAGCTGTTCGGCAACGCGGCGTGAGAATGATGAAATAGACTACGGCTTTATTTTAACTGGTGAGTGGCTCGTTACACGCTTTACATTTCGATAAAAAGAAGAAAAAAAGA
This sequence comes from Silurus meridionalis, assembly GCF_014805685.1. Taxonomy (NCBI): domain Eukaryota; kingdom Metazoa; phylum Chordata; class Actinopteri; order Siluriformes; family Siluridae; genus Silurus; species Silurus meridionalis. Next base: position 22,443,305 of record NC_060887.1, read on the forward strand.
TCCGACTCCTTTGTTACAGATCTGATTATGAATATGAATAGCGTACGCAAAAGTCAGAATTTATTGAGCCGCTCGCTCAAACACTCAACAAATGCATTTTATAGGTTGATTGAAGCGACGTGGCACCGAGCGCGGGCCGTCACGTCAAGTGCACCGTTCTGCATTTCAAATGGCCACTAATGAACGAGAGCCAGAGAAAATGGACACTCACGATTATAAAAAGAGCAAAACAGAGAGAAAGCGACAGGGCATGAGTGTGTGTGCGCGCGCAAAAGAAAGAGAGAGAGAGAGAGAGAGAGAGAGAGAGAGAGCTCTATCCCTCCTGTTGTGTTCTTGACAAGGGAGATTGGTTAGACTTTTAATATGATGCACTAGCTGTCTTAGTAATCTAGATCTCTCACACCACTGAGTCACTGCCTGAAGGTATAAAGCAAAGCTAAAACACTCTCACATCTGGCAGTCAAAGTGAAAAATATATGGCAATAACACAGACCACTGTAACAATACACCACAAACAATTTCCACTAGATTCTTTTTTATCACTACTGATCATCTACCGAGCCGCTGAGAGCACCGTTCACCTTGACGGCCTCCAACACTAACACCTACACTCTTTATCCGTTTTCAAGCGTCAGGTGTTTCCGAACTGATTTAAGGCATATTGCTTTTTCATCGATGACAGAGTGACAGTAGAAACCCTTATTAAGGGTGCTGCACTGACTAAGAGCAGACAGTAGCTTATCAAGCTGCTTACATCTGACCAAGGAATTTTTCGAGTGTCACATTCTTTATTCCACTCAAGCTTTCGAATGCAAGCTAACGTTCCTATTTGCTGGCACTCAACTGCGCTTCTCTTTCTTTAATTCTTTCTTTAAAAATAATTTTAAACGGGTCCCCTTGAAATGCTGTTTTCATATTTAGAATATTACCAGACAGCACAAACTATCATTCCAGATCCATTTAATGTATTTTACCTTGGCACAATATGAAGGACACTTTTACAGTGTGTCCTCTATTTAAAAAAAAAAAAAAAAAAAAAAAAGTGTGGCTTGTCTTCATAAACAGGCTCCCTGAAAGCATTTTTATGTGTGAAAGGAAGCATTAATGATCCTCAGAGGAATTTTTTGCGATCTTGCCCATGCAAGGATTTAAAAAAGGGCAGGGTGTAAAATAAAGTATGCCTATTGCCCGATTAACGCTAATTGCCTGATAACAACTAATTTACATATTAATGAATCGCCCCAATCTGGCAATATCAACTTCTGCCAAACACGGCTGCTGATCACAAGGTGTGCAAGTTCACTTTAAAACAGGACTCTGTAACTTTGATCCTGTAAACTTGGCGGAGAACGGATTGGAACGGCCCCTGTTCAGATCTGATGGTTAGAAATTGCAGGTCAGAACAAACTACAAACCTTCCAAGTGTTCTTAATTATAAAACATCACTATCTGCTGCTGCTAGCACTGTCTCTTCTGTTAAGTGTTACTGTAGATGCACTGTATAAAAAAGAAAAATGCAATGACGTTATCCAGCATGCATTACTTTGGTGGTTGTGGTTGGGATTAGGCAGGAGCTGAACACAAATTAACCCACCATTATCTAAGACTAACTAGTGAATTTTATTTGTATTATTTATTACCAAATTGCCATTATCATCTTGAGATAATTTGACAATGGTGCAGTCAAGGAAGCAGATTGTCAGTGTCAGATAACAGAAACAAACAAACAAACAAAACAACTATATTACTTATATTGCTGCAAAAAAAGCTGAAAAAAAATTTAAACTAGGGCTGTCAAAATGAACGCGTTAATAACAGCTTAACGCAAATTCATTAATACCGCACTAATGTTAATAATGCAGTGATTAATGCAGTGCGCATTTCTGTTTGACCAGTTTTAGTAAAAATTTAAAGAAATAAATATAAAAGCTGCGATATATGTATATAATCTATATGGTAATCAATCGGATATCGCAGAGGTTTCGGAACGTATCGTCCCAATCGGATAACTTGACCATAATGTACTGTGCTCTAATTCACCCTGTAATGGCGGCCAACAGCAGCAAAACTCTTGCCGCTTTAAAGTATGTCCAGAAGTGTTTTTTGAAGAGTCGTTGTTTTCCAGTTCTGACGCTAGAAGCTGTTGATGGTGCACATTTTGGGGCAATAGTCAGATAGTTATGTTTCATATGAGAACCTGCGATATTGGCGATGTGTGATGTGGAAATCCGTGATACGTCGAGGGATTACTGTATATAGATATATTAATGTGTATAAATATAAATAGGGGTGTAATGGTACACATTTATATTTATATATATTTATAATGGTACACATATAAATGGTACACCTGTCAGTATATATATATACACACACACACACACACACACCAGGTATAACATATATATATTAGATATATTAGGCAGCAAGTGAACATTTTGTCCTCAATGTTGACGTGTTAGAAGCAGGAAAAGCGTAAGGATTGAGCTACTTTAACAAGGGCCAAATTGTGATGGCTGGACGACTGGGTCAAAGCAGTTTCAAAACTGCAGTTCTTGCGGGGTTTCCCAGAAAAAACAACTCCTGTTTAATTAAGTCAAGAAAATCCTGATGCACATTATTAGAAGGTTTTCTCTAGATACTCCGAGTACCTGTTTTTATATGACAAACATTTGGGAACATCGCTAAAGTAAAGCCAAAAAAAAAAAGAAAAAAAAAAGAAGAAAAGTCTGAAAAGTTTTGACGTATCAACCTGAGCTACGAAATGCAAACCACTCAAACCAACTACTGCCCACACAGACAAAGCTCCGAGTTTTGCAGTTGGATGGAACCAGAACATGTCATTAGAAAAGCAGTTGTACAACAACAAGTACTTCAACACCAGGAAGGTGGTGGGTCTGAGGATATAACGTGCCAAATATCATTAAACTTGTACCGGTTTCAGAGTGTGTGTGCTGTGCTGGAGGAGTGGGCTCCATGAATGGTCTCTATCCAGAAACTTCAGCTTGCACAGCCAAAAGAAGTGCCATGCTTTCCTAACAGATAGAGATCTACAATAAGATTGAAGTGCCACAATGATCTGAATGAATTCCAGCACAGGGAATAGTCTAGATTAGAAGAGATGCTATAAGCATTAGATGTAAGAAGCCACTTTTCACTTAGTGCAGTTTCTCCTCTCATTCATGTTTTATTGATAAAACTCCTCCCACTTCTGCAGGCAAAATTTTTGCTTAGTAAGCACTGTTTCAATAATTCAAAGATTAAGAAAGACAGGTTTTGGATTTCACAGTGCAAATTGTGGGAAGATCAAATTCTGCAGTGTTTTTCAGCCTGTAGCAGCAAATACTGCTCGATGGCCTGAGGAATCCAGCTCCAGTCCAAACTTGAACCAAAACTTATTCTGTTTTTCTGCCTACAACAAGATGCTGGCACATTTTCTTTTAGAAAACAAATATATTTCACCAATCCAAAGAGAAAATGCTCTTAATAACTGTCTAAACCCATCCAGATTTGGAGACGGAGAGAGGAGTGGATAATGTCTGCACATTGCACATGACTTGGAAAAAAAAAAAGAAAAAAGAAACAAAAAAGAAGTGTCTCCTGTTCTCAATGCCAAATCACACATTTATTCATTCATTTATGGCTAGATTCAGGTTTTTCGAACGTAGAACTAAAATCCCACAAAACAAAAGGCTAGACTGTCGGCTGACTGGCTGCATTTTTACTCTCAACTACCTATTGCATGGTTCCACAAAAAAAAAAAAAAAAAAATCACTATATATTAACCTACACTAGATTAAAAAATGTTTCTGGGCACCTAAACTTCACGTCAATATATGCTGCATGCTGAACATCCTATTCAGCTGGCTTTGACTATTAAAGTCTGCATTCTAGTTCATCCCAAAGGTATTAAGTGGGGTTGAGGTCAAGGAGTTCAGGAACCAAGTTTAACCACTACGACAGTGATAGAAAGGCCAACTTGTGGAGAAAGAAAGGATCTGCTCATGATCCAAAACAAGTCAGCTCAATAGTCAAGCATGGTGGAGGTGGTGCCATGGCTTGGGCTTGAGTGGCTGCTTCTGGAACATTCACACTAATCTTTATTGGCGATGTAACTCACGATGGTAGCATCTAAATGAATTCAGAAGTTTACGGAAACTTCAGCTTCTAAATTACAGAAAAATTAATTCAATCTTATTGAAGGAAACTTTATCATGCAGCAACACGACACCACAACAACACACTGGTAACACAGCAACAGCACTTCATCGGGGAGAGTGGAAGATTATAGACTGGCCATATCAATCAACGGCCCTTAACCCAAAGAAAACATTTCACCTCCTGAAAAGAAAACTGAAGGAGACACAACCGATGCGCATTCGTCTTGTTCATCTTTTTAAATAGAAACCATACACCTTCAGCATACAGCAAAAAACAGAAGTCTTTTCTTGCATTTGTCCTGCCAAACATGACAATTAATAAAAAGCTAACTGCACGATCACAAACTGAACGTGTGAGCTCAACTCACGTGTACTGCACTGTTCACCTTATGTGATATGATCAAGGATCAAGCTCTTTTGCTCTTGTCTGTTTGTTCATATTTGTCTCTTTCACTCTGATTGTTCTCACTTGCTTATCTCTCCTCTCTCATAAAAAAACAAAAAAAAAAAACACACTAGAAATCACAAGAGCTATGCTGTACTTTGAACAGTTGAGGAAAAGGAAGGAGGAGGCTCTGCCGAGGAACTCCATCGCCAAGAGGGCTCTCTCCTTTCCACAATATCTCTTTAGCTCATTTATTAATTTCCTCCTTGAGATTGACACCTGACTGCCACTCGGCGGAACGGAACACGGATATGGGATAGTCAAGAACGCAGGCTCGCATCTCTCTGCCTGTCAGGATTTGCATAATCATACTAATATCCCAAACGGCCAGACTGATTCCTGTAAGGGGGCCTGCCAATCATAATCAGCGCAGCTCTGTCACTCACACGGCATAATCGCGCAAGAGAGAGTACACAAACATACACACACACAGGCAACCAAACCAGGAACATGAACTAGTAAACAATTCAGTAAACATGATGTTTAATTCTCAAACTCGTACCCTGATTCATAATACTACAATCACAAAAAAATATCCATGACAAATAAAAATAAATATATACATAACCGTAAAAAGTGACTGTAAAAATATCAAAGTTCAATGAGTGAAAAAAAGAAAATCTCTCTCTCTCTTTCACACACAGAGTTTATTTTTGCACTCCTACTGTAAGATATACACTCTCCTTATACACCTCCAGCTTCCATATTTTTTAAAGTACCTCATGCTAATATGTGTCATATATGTAAATATTCATTTGATACATACATACATGTTCTGTACACACTTGTAAATAATTAACTTTCTGATGCCTCATTATTACTATTTTTTTCATTTCTGCTTTTCTTTATTGTGTAATATTGAATAATTGCTGCAGTTTTCCTGTAGCCTCACAACAAATTTCATTGTACGTCTGTACATATGACAAATGAATTCTCTCTCTCTCTCTCTCTCTCTCATAGAGAATTGAGAGAGATGATTAACAAGCATTTAGATCTAGATGTTTTAATCCAGGTTACAGGAAATCAGCAGAGCTGCAGGAAGGAGACAAACGTGAGAAAAAACGCTGGATTTCAAAACCCATTTGAGCTACAGAAAGCTCTGTGACTTAAGCCACGCCCCCTTGAGGGTAACCCCAGCAGTGTTGCCAAGGTCATGGCTTTAAATCTACATAAATTCTTTGGAAACATTAATGTGTGGGTGATTAACAGTCGATGAAAGTACACTTTGAAAATGAAGGGAGGAAAAAAAAATAATAATAATAATGCGTCACTCTTTTTTCCAATGTCTGAATTTTTAGGATCAATTAAATTGTATTTTTTTACCCTTCTGAAATGTAGTTTTGCTCAGACCTGACAAACCCTGCACACCGGTGGAGTTAATGTAACATTCTTCTATGCCTGTGAGTGAGGGTCGGCATGGGCCATGCAGTCAGCCGTTATTCATTTGTAATTATTGCACTTTATGTGGTTGCATGTTTGAATCAAAACCTTTCTGAGACACTGGTGGATCATAGAACGTTGGAATTCTTGTATTTGGAACTCCTGGTAATGCAGGCATAGAATTACGTGTCATAAAGGGGGAAACGCGCTCACCTGCCGAAGCGTCCTGGCCACCAGACTCTCCAAGACGGGTCCTCTGTCCTCATGCAGCAGGTGCACCTCATCCAAAATGAGCAAGCGGACGATTTGGGACAGAGCCACGTCTCCCACGCTTTTCCTCGTCACCACGTCCCACTTCTCCGGCGTTGTCACCAACATCTGCGAGAGATAAGCAGGACGTCAATCAAACTACGCTGACCCGGGTATGACCGAGCAGGCTGGATCCTGTTCGGTGAAGATTTCATGCTATTGTTTCATCCTACAATTATCAGCAGGATGTTGGATTTCAATAGGGCTTTCGAGACACACCACAAAGTCTGCTACAAATAAGCCTGAAGAGAAACGTGCGAGGTTGCAGCGAATGAATTAGAGACGCACAAAATTCGCATGCCGTGTAAGGCAACTTTTCCCAAGCACATCGAAAAGAAATCACATACAATCAAGGAATTTGAACATCCACCGGTTTCACACTAATGTCATGCATCTTAGGGAAGCGCATAAGCATTTAATACCCATCTCCTTCAGTTGTTGCAAAGCAATTAAACAACATTTTAGGCAGAAAAGCACAACGATTCCTAATTTATAACCCAGGAGTTTGCCAACATGTCAGAGAGTGTGGAAATCCCTGTTAAACACTTTCACTAAAAGCAGTTCATTAAATCCTCTCTAGTTTGCATTTAAATCAATCTGCCTGGCCATTAGAGACTGGCGCCGGAACAGAAAGTGCGCGTCTGCCGTTAATTAGACTGCCGCTAATCTAAATGGAAGCCCTGGCACCCAGGTAGCTATGCCAAAGTGCTCACTTTAATTACAGTACAAAGCCAAAGAAAAGAGAATGTATAGGACTTTATAAGGGCTCAGCATTGTTTTTTTATACAGTAAGACGGCATCCGAGCACTTTGCCCGATGGAGTGCGCGTTTTCTTGGCAAGAGGGAGTTGGGGGAAAAAAAAATTGCGTACAATAAGCTAGACGGTCCGCTTTGATCCGAAAGTAATCACCAAACATTACAACGCAAGATGTGTTCTGAGGACTGAGTGTGCAGACATGCCAACACTCAGGAGGAGCAACGTGCAGTCCCACACGGGGGAGATGCACAGGAGGGGGGCAGCACATACAGTATTCAACACTCTTTATACACAAATTATTAGTTTAAGATAGAAACTGTAGAGAACACATACAATATGAGTAGTATCTAGTATTCACCAGGAGGAGGACTCCAGTATATATTGTATATATTAGTTTTAACCAAAAAAAAAAAAAAGAAAAGAAAAGAAAATGCTTCCTATTATAAGACTGGAAAAAAAAAGTGTGTATTTGAAAGTTGAATGGACTTTTCTTAGGTCTACATCTACTGAAGTGAAACAGATAAGTATATCTTAATAAATGCACCATTTCCACTGCAAACATCTGTATACTGTAAACCAAAAGTAACTGCCAATCACTCTAGATTCATATGTTGATAAGATTACAAATGGGCATATTTAGATGGAGGCGTCCACTACAGGGTGTGTGGAGGAATCTTCATTAGAGGCAGAGATGAAAGCTGTAAAGCTCTGTATGGCCAGGTATTCAACACAACACAACTCTTAATTAAAACTCCCTCAGTGAAGCAGGAAACCTGCCGCTCTGTTATCCAGCAAACGGCAAATATTTACCCTGGGCCGGAGGAAGACGTGTGCATGACACACACACAAACACACAAACACAAGCACCTGACACTGCTGCCAAATGCTTGCCCAGCCTGCCCACTGTTTCCATGGCAACAATAATCAGCCTTTAGAGTGGGCAGAGAGAGAGAGAAAGAGAGAGAGAGAGAGAGAGAGAGAGAGAGAGAGAGAGAGAGAGAGAGAGAGAGAAAGGAAAACAGGAAGTTGTTTTGCTTGTAGCGATGCACTGATGCTTCGGAAAGACAATGTATATGCAAAAAGGAAAAAAAAAACATTCAAACAACAGATGAACTATCTTTGCAAAGACAAAAAAAAAAAAAAAGCATCATCAGTGAGATAAATAGCAGAAGAGAGAAGAAAAGAGAGGCAAGCAAACCAATATCTAAAGCCTAAATTAAACATGGTTATCTTGTAATCTTGTTTTTGTTTAGGAGTATCCATGGCATTCACGAGACATTTTCTAACAAGGGCTGCATGGCAATTCTGCTTCATCGCTACAAGCACTTTGTCGTTCCCAAGCAGGCCACGCTTCAAGCCCTTTCACTCTATTTAGCGCTCATGGTACTAATCAAGCTATCAGATGTACAATGAATCTTCCACATCACAGATGGCAGGCATTCATTGCTTCACTGGCACGCTCAAGCTTTGCCACGACTTTTTTTTTTCCTTTTTCTTTCCCTCCAGCCATTCCGAGACCATTTCCTTTCCCTTCATCTGCACCATCTTCCTCATTCCTGCAGCCTGACATAGAGGCGCTTTGGAGTTCAAAGATTGCCGTCTCTTCTTTCACGGTTTGTCGGATTTTGCTCACACATAAAGCATTAAGCAACCAAACCAATCCCAGGAGTTCACATGAAATGGGGAAGAAAGAATGAATCAATGCAATTTTTTTTTTTTTTAAACAGTGGAGTCAAGTGCAGTTCAGCTCAGAAGTGTTTCACCTCTGTCTCAACTTCAGGGAAGAGAATGTGGCCCTGGGCTTTGGAAAGTCAGTCTGGCAGCTGTTCAAAACATGCTTAAATTCACAGAGCAGCTTCAGTCCTGGAGAGAGCTGCACTCTGAGCTGAGCCGGTACATCAACGTGTTGCTTCCTCAGCCTGCAGGTCAAATATATATATATATAGATGTACTCGCGCGCGCGCACACACACACACACACACACACACACACACACACACACACACACACACACACACACACACACACACACACACACACACACACACACGGAGTCATATGCATGTTCACAGCGGCCCTGGTGGCAGGTGTGAGACAGAGCACTCTCACTGTTTCCCGATCACATCAAATTTGATGTGAAAACCATGTCCAATTTCCTCTGCTGGAAAGGGCTGATGCAAAGTGCGCAGCTCTGCATGCTGCATGTGTCCTTCTTCTACACAGAGAAGCATTGTTTACTAGCTCCACAGAGCTGGTGGGGGAGGGAGTAGGGCTCAAGAGCAACACAGTGAGCATAGGAGACAGAAGGTTACTGTTCGTGCCCTAACTCTGAGACTCATTACAGGCAGAGTGTATGAATACAGCAAGGGGGAAAAAAAATATAAAAAAAAAAAAAAAAAAAGAGAGAGAGAGAGAGAGGGAAAAAAAAGAGAAAGAAAAGAAAAGGCCTGCCGGGCAAGGTCAGCCTGCACTGACTCATATCCTCGCTTCCCTCACAAAATAACGGAAGAAAGCGATATACGGCTTTTGTTTTTCTTTCATCTTACAGTTATGAAGCGAAAGACGTTGTAAAGACATTGCTCCCTTGTAGTACCAGTACCTGAGTGACCATTCGGTGCAGTTTAATGCGTGTGCCGGCTTGACGGTCGGGACAGAACTTTTTCGGGCTCAGATGTAATCTCATTTCAGGCGACCGTTTAAAACTGAGCATCACTCGGTCTCTTTTCATTATCCATTTCATTCAGACTGTACATTCATTTTGCACCTTATTTCAGCCGGTATCTGAGAAATGACACTAGTTCTATCTACTAATAAACCCTGTCTACGTAAATGTGCAATTTTACTACATCCTGTAATTCAATAGCCTAAAAGAATGCCCACCATAACTCTCATTTTTTTAAAGACATGATTATTTTTCCATCTACATGCACGCCAGCCTGTCTGACAGCCCAAACTCAGTCGTCAAATAAGCAAGACATTTGTATCACCGTGTGTCCACTGTATGAGGCATTTTACAGTAGAACAGTTTCTATGGTAACAAGAAAATGAGAGAAAAGGCAATGTGCAGAAATCCAAATGCTGGAGACTGACAAGCTCTCAGGGAGGAAGACAGACACAGAGAGGGAGAGAAAAAAGAAACAGAGCAAGAGAGAGAGAGAGAGAGAGAGAGAGAGAGAGAGAGAGAGAGAGACAAAGAGGTGGGGGGTGAGATTGAGAGAGATGGAGACGGGGAAAGAGAGAGACAAGGACAGATATATATATAAAAGAACAGCAGAAGTGAAAGAAAGGGCACAGTCGATAGAAGCACTGGTAGGCTGTAACCTGCTACTTGTCCTCAGTGAAGCTGGACAATGATCTTCCCTGATCAATATGTAATGATCACCTGCACCAGCTCAATAAGGCACGACTTGCACCTGATGTTTCCGATGCCCTTCTGATTAATTACCCAAAGCAACATGTGATGCTGATGCCGTCAGACCGAAGCATTTTTTATTTTTGTTTTATATATAAAATGGATTTTTACAAAGCGTTTGTCTAAAACCACTGAAAATCACTGTCTAATTGAAATGTATATTATCTGTAAAGCAAGATTCGACACTGCTATGGCTTCGTTTGAGGTTTTTCAGCCTTATTTGTCCTTAAATCCAGTGGCATTCCTAATCACTGTTAATTAGTTAATGTTAAGTGTAAATGTGTCTAATCTTAATTAAGTTCCTCATACAGTCAGAACTATATAAGTATTTTCTGTATATATACCCGTTCCCATGAACAGCTACCCAAAGTGAATTTAACACTTCAAAACTTCAATCTCCTTAGTTTGTATTGGAATAGACGAAGAGGAAAAGGGCACGGGCCACACATGTCCATTAACAGTCCGGTGTCCGATTACGTTTGAGCCCCCCCCAAAAATGGGGGTGCTATGTAAAACAAAATGGCTGTAATTCCAAACTCGTTAATGCAGCAAATTTGTCAGAATTTGTCTCAAATTGGGTCACTGTCTAAATACTTATGGACCTGGCTGCATGTGTCAAATGTTACAGGAGACATTTACAGATTGTATTTCATATTAACGAACACCACGTTTACCAGATCTACATTTACCTTGCGAGAAGGAAAGTGGGCTGCTTCAGTAAATCAAGTGCTACAAGCAAACACGAGCAAAAATATATTCATATTCACGGTTCATCATAGAGGTTCAAAATGCCTGTACAATTGTCATTCACGCCAGACTCATGTTAATAAGCTGATCACAGTTTCTATTTTTGTGTGATATTTTGTTTGAGTGTGTTCTGAAGTTATAATGCAGGCCAACAGGACTGCGCACAGTGTTTGAAAGCCTCATGGAAGTAAAAAGGGACTCTTTTCCTGCTGCCCATTAATTAATTAATTAAATAACTGCTCAATTAGATTGGCACTAATGTCTTTCATACTGACTCAGAAATGCCAATCCCATAAGCTCAGTGTTCATTACATCTAAAGATTGGTATAATTCATTCGAAAGTAAATTGGTGAATCGGCTGGCGAGCGCAACAAACCCAGAGCTTCTCTTATGCATTTTCCCCTCTAGCACCCCCTTGGGTTTACGAAACGCTGCTTTTAATAATGTCACACTGTGTGGGGGCTCTGTAGAATCTCATCACAGATCATTGTGTGTGTGTGTGTGTGTGTGTGTATATGTGTGTGTGTGTGTGCGCGAGTGCAAGTAAGAAGCTGACGCCTGCCTCTTCCTAGATCTGCTTCCACAGGGCTCCTGTGAGCGATCTCCAGGGTATGGCGCATACAGAGCACAGCTGCCAATTGCTCTGTATTCTCCCGGCTGCTCATTGCAGAGGAGCCCCCTCATCCTTTACATGGCCTTTCACTGGGCCTGTCACCACTCAGCTATGCAGCTCGCGAACAAAGATAAGGGCTCGTTTCAGACTCTTCACTGCCACCCGTGATATATGAGTTCAGTGGGAGAATGCCTGAGTGAGCGAGAGATCAAAAACCTGAGTTTCTCAACAGTTTCCATCTGCTTGCTTTATATATACAGTATGCTTTTTATATATGTGTGTGTGTGTGTGTGTGTGTGTGTGTGTGTACACACACACACACACACACACACACACACACACACACACACACACACACACACACACACACACACACACCACATTTTAGCAACCATTTTTTTTTTCCAAGGGACAATACTACAGAAATGAAACTTGGATATATTTTAGTCAATGTGCAGTTTGTACAGCAGTACAGATTTACTGTCCTCTGAAGATAACATACAGTCATTATTGTCTAAATAGTTGCCGACAAAAGTGAGTACACCCCAAATGAGCACGTCAAAACTGTGTCCAAAGTGTCAATATTTTGTGTGAGCACCAGTGTTATCTTGCACTCCTCCTGGACATGAAATTCACCAGAGCTGCACAGGTTGTTGCTGGGATCCTCTTTCACTCCTCCATAACGGCATCACGGAGCTGCTGGATGTTAGACACATGGCACGTCCCCACCTTCTGCTTGAGGATGCCCCAAAGGTGCTCAATAGGGTTCAGGTCTGGAGACATACTTGGCCACTCCATCACCTTCATGTTGCTCGGCAAGGCAGTTGTCACCTTGCCGGTGTGTTTGGGGTCGTTATTAGGTTGGAAAACTGCCATTCGGCCCCGTTTCTGAATGGAGGGCCGAATTGTTTGCTTTTAGAATGTCACAGTACATGTTGTAACCCATCTTTTCCCTCAATAAAATGCAGCTTCCCAGTATCAGCAGCACGCATGCAGCCCCACACCATGATGCTGCCACCACCATGCTTGACTGGAGGCAAGACACTTTTCTTGGTACTTCTTACCAGGGTGCAGCCACACATGCTGGACACCATCTGAGCCAAACAAGTTTATCTTAGTCTCATCAGACCGCAGGACATGGTTCCAGTAATTCATGCTCTTAGACAGCGTGTCTTCAGCACATGGTTTCTTGTGGCCAGCTTCAGAAGAGGCTTTCTTCTGGGGGGACGACCATGCAAACCGACTTGTTGCACTCTGAGGCATACGGTCTGAGCACTGATAAGTAGACCCTCCGCTTCTGCAACCTCTAAAGCAATGCTGGCAGCACTTATGCTTCTGTTTTTGAAGCCAGCTTCTGTATCTGACACACAGCACGAGGACTCAACTTCTTTCAGTGAAATCTGTTCCAAGTGAAACCAGTCTTGGAAAATCTGATCTTCTGATCCTAGCCACTACTCTAAAATATATCCAAGTTTCATTCCTATAGTTTTGTCCCTTTAAAAGATATACTAAAATGGTTGCTGAAATGTAAGGCGTAATATATATAAGTGGTCCCCCAGAACTCACGGCGGTTACGTTCTAAGACCCCTGTGAGGTCCAAAAATCTGCAAATTTTGGACGCAGCCCAGCAGCCCCTATGGTTCCTTAGTAAATGTATCTAGACATTATATCACTTAAATACAATAATACATTTTTTTTTTTTATGAAATTTGTTAGTGAATTCAAAGTTTAAAATGTTATTGTATGTCATGTTAGATGTTAAATGTTACCGCTGAGGATTCCCACAAATGTTAAGATAATCCGCAGCGGGACCGAATGTTCAGGAACGTCAGGAATAACATTTTAACAAATTTCATAACATTTTTTAATTTTCCGAGCCACGAATTATCGGGGGTTGACTGTATATAAAAACGAACATGCATACACTATATTTGTATAGGCATCCCATTCCACATTTAATCCTCATTAGCTGGTGCAGAACGGTGTGAAAAACAGTAAGCATGAATTAAGCTAAAGCTCTGTGAGAAACCTTACTGATATGAGAGGCAAAAGAAAAAAAAATAGACACATAATCACTCTTTACAACCATGCTGAGCTGAAAAAAACTTCGGCATGAATAAAATATTCAACTTTGCTGTGGATAGGCTAAAACAGCAGAAGACCAGATTGGGTTCTACTCCTGTCCACCAAGGGCAGAGTCTGAGGCCATTATGGGGCATTGACACTTTCAAAAAGGACAGCTAATTACAGCTGATGATCATGGAAGGTTCCATAAAGTACATATGAATGTGATTTCAAGTCTAGAAAGTGAACATGGGTCAACATTAGGCTTCGAAAGAAAATTGTAAAGGCAAAGCTGTAAGAGAGAAGGTTATAGCAAAACCATCTGATTGCTGATGGAAGAAGACAGGAAGATAAAGAAATATTTGGTTGAAGCCCAGCATGTCTATAAAGAAAGTGATTTTAGGGTGTGCGAGTTTAAAGGGTCCTGTTTATCAGACTCTTGATCATGAGAGCGTATAAAGTCAAACCGATCTCTTTACCAGTCTACTGCTTCGGTCTTTTCTTATCTCTGGAGCTTCGCCCTGATGAAAGCATCCATACCCTGAGCTATTCGTCACACAAACCCAGCCTAATGACCTGCTTACGTTAATGTGCATGCGCACGCACACACACACACACAGACATGCACGCCCACACGCATTCATCTTTCTCTGATTCTCATTTAGCCACACTAGCACTGGGAATTAATTGTTTATTCAAGGGTATATGATCCTCTAAAGTAACTCCTACCCAGACTAAAAAGCGATTTCTAAATATTCAAAAAGCTAAAAAATATCCGTTACAATGTGGGGGAAAAAAGTGAAATCTAAAAATAAATAAACAATAGAGACAGTAGTGAGGTATAAACGCCTCTAATGACGGTGCACGTCCTTCCACATCTGCCCTGTAGAAAACAGCAGCAGGTGGCACTGAGGCATCTGTTTCACAACCTTCTAAGCAAACATGGTGCAGAAACCTGGTTGCTGCTGGGCTTTGCATATAAAAACCTTTTGGTTAAAAACCCACTGTTAACAATAGCCTGCGTAGCTGATGAGTTCTTTTCTTCTTCTTTTTTTTTTTTATCGCATGGTGCCGTTTACAAGGATTCTGCAGGTTTAACAAAGTCATATTTAAAGACTTTTTCCGACCATTAAGAATAAAATTTAACACCTATATCGCATCAAAACACAAACAGTATGTTGTTAGCAAGTGCCCTAAATAATTTGTTTTCAAGCCAAGTATTGCTAAACGTACACTTTCACATAGCTAGAAAGTTAAATCAAATTTTATGCCTGTAGAAGTTAACAGAAAGCTGATTGGCTGTTGCATAATGTTTTATTTCTAGTCATAATACAGCGAATTGCATTCGGACTAGTAAGAGAAAGAACTGCAACACCAGGGAAACTAACGATCAGGAACATAAAAAAAATAACAACGCTGCGGAAGCATTTCAATGAGCAAGACCTGTTTTAAACTATTTAAAACCTGGAACAGTAAATTTAAGACCTTTAAAAATTGAGATTTTTAAATCTGTATACCTTTTAAGACCGCGTGAAAACCCTGTGTTTAACTTCAAAGGTGTTGACTAATCATCATCAATATCAAAACAGCTCTGAGCTTCTACCGCTCCGACCATGTCAAACTATGTCTTCATGATCAAACTATGTCTTTGTATACAGGGACATGCTGAAACAGCTTTGGGTCTTGTATCATAGAGCAAAACAGACATTCTAGGAATTGAGTGTTTTCTGCTTTACAGCAACGGTTTAGGAAACAAGCACCTATGAGTGCGTCGGTCAGGTCTGCTTTCGGCCATGTAATGTACAAGGTCTGTATGTCTCTCTTCACGTAATCTAAGGCTAATAATAACACATGAATTAAAAATGCTATTCAAAAACTTAAAAACGATCATTCGTCATACCACAGAGGCCCCTGTAAAAAAAATTATGTGAATGTATGAAGCGAAAAGATTTGTATATGCCACAGTTTTTTTGTTTGTTTGTTTGTTTTTTTTAGGTTTTCTGCCATAGAAAAGCTTCAAGGAGAGAGAGGTTCGGGAAAAAAAAAAAAAAAAGAAGGTGAAGGAATAACTATTTATAGCTGCTATACCACAGCACTAGGAAACTGGTTTGCGACCGGATAAAAATCAATATGTAATCATTGGCAGATTGTTGTGATATAGGAAGAATAAAAGCACGTATAGAACGGTTAGCTTCCATCCGCTTGTCCGTGTTCCATTTTCGAGATGAAAATCATCGCTACGGTACAGTTCGTGACGTAATCGGTGCCAATCGCAAACGATACTTTTCAGGAATATGTACCTTGTGGCTTAAAATATGTAAGTTCATCAATTAAAGATGAAATTCAAGCTATTTTTACCTGCAGCACCTTTAAAAGTAATGTACACGCTGACTAGTCATGTAGCCAACAAGTTATAAAGTGAGTGTGACTTCTTTGAGATCTATATCCCATAGTGGTGCTATAATAAACAAAACATTTGTCCATATTGAGTCCAAACCATCACTTACTCTATATTAATTTCCTGTATATAGCACCGCTGGATAAATGCAATATCGCATGAACACGACTGTAGTTATAGTGAATATCAGCACAGCGGTGGTTAGCTACAGCACAAATCACAGCCGTGCCGATGTTCAATAAAATGCTCTCGTGCTCGCGCGATATTGCTTAAATAATCAACTCTGCACTGGTAATGGCCCTCTACTTCAAATCTCACCACGCTTTCATTGATTATTTTCCCAACAGTAGGCCCCATTGTGATTTATTCCCTGCATATAGAGTATAAGCCAGTATAGAATGGAAAGGCCCTGTGCATCTCGGCTGCTGCAGATGAGAACTTTAGGCTTTATATCTTCATAGTTACATTGCAATAGCATTTAAAAACATGGCTAGAAGAAACAGTGAACAGTGTCAGCGATGCTGACATTCCATGTACAGAAACACTAAACAATTATGGCAATTATGGCTGTAACTAGTTAGCGATCTAAAGTGTCAGTGATTCTAATGCATTATAAAACTGCAATAACTAAAAAAAGCCTAAGCAGTCAAGCAAAATCTAAAACTATTTCACTTTCTCTGTGTACAATAAGTTTTAACGTGTTACCTGAGTACGGAGAATTTCCCCTTTGGTCAGCTGCATGTCGCCTGTCAGCTCTTTGACAGCGATGCCCAGTGGCTCCAAGCGCTTACTGAAGTAATTAGTCATCTCAGCAGCTAAAGCCTTCATTGGAGCTACATAGACTACCTATAGATACGGGCAAAAGGGAGAAAGAAAGACAGCATGATAAATGAGTGAACATCATGGTATCATTTGTTCCTTGGCAACCGACACCAATACAGCATTTTAGAGCAAAATGAAGTAGAGCAACAAGACGAGGAAATGGTGAGGTATGAAGATGTCCCATTATCAACTTCATCACCAGCGTTATCATGGGAAAGTGGGTAAGAGTCCAGCAACTGCAGCAAATTTCACAGAAGCATTACACCTGGTCAATGAAGTGTAGTCTTTATGTAAAGATACTAAAATGTTTAGTTTATATATTATATATATATATATATATATATATATATATATATATATATATATATATATATATATATATATATATATATATATAAAAACATACTATACACATGTTTACATGTATATCTGCACTTGTCAGTTTGCACAATTGCTAAGTACATCCATCCATCCATCCATCCACCCATTTATCCATTCTAAACCCCTGCAGCCCAGATATGCTCTGATAGGAATGACATGACCCCGCCTCCCTATGTAAAACTAATACAAAAATTTTTTTAAATGACATTGGTCCAACAATGACTAGTCTCGACATATTTGAGTCCTCGTAAGGATGTCCCCATGAGAGAAAACAAGTATATGTTACTTTTTCAGAGTGACGTTACGAACAGTTGCATACCTTAAACTGGTCTTTGCGGATGACACCTCCTGGCTGCAGGTGCTGGCGGATCTCGTGCAGAACGGTGAGCATGGCAATGTTGGTCTTGCCTGCTCCGGTGGGAGCGCAGATCAGCATGTTCTCATTGGTGTTGTAGGCTGTTTCAAAAACGATCGACTGGATCCTGTTTAGCCGCTTCATACCTTTAAACACCAGCTGGCCAATCTACAACAGGAAGGGAGAGAGAAGAGCAGACATTAAGTTACTCAAACTACGTAGGTAGGGCAGACACTAAAACGTGAGGGTGGGCAATAAATGATCAATCATAATAATAACAGTGCAATACAAGTTAGAAGACGACATGATATCCTACGATATCGATGCAATTTAATAGCACATGTTCATGACTTCATTTTCAAATGTCATTTTATTTATTTGGTTAAAAAAAAAGTCTATACCACCGTTATTTCCGGACTATAAAGCGCACCCATATATAAGCCTGAATTTCACAAATATTTTTATCATAAATAAGCCGCACCTGCCTATAAGCCGTCTACACTAATGTACTTTACACAGGCTTTAACGAAAGACACGTTACACACGGTGTAACGGGTGAAATATGTTGCGCTTCCTTTAGGAGCATAGCGGTATTTTGGGAATAGCATGCAACTGCATTTTTCCGCTATTACTGCGTGTGTGCAAGACGAGGATTATGTCCTTATTATTTTCTGATGCTCATTTCTAAGTTTCTTTGACTAACCTGTAACCCTGTTGGGAAAAAAGTACCGGCTTATAGTCTGAAAAATACGGTATTTAAATTCACTTCACAGATGAGAGATTTGCTCAGAAGGCTTTCTGGTAAAAACTCACTCGTCTCCTATCAGTTTGCACAGACACTAAATTAGTTCAGTGTCTACGTTCATAACCGAAAAAATGTAAAGAAAATGCGATATTCGACAACGCCGACGGTTTTGGATTCTCTCCGCCTGCCCACAGCCACTTATCAAAAAAGGAGAATGTGCGAGAAGCGTTTGTTACCTCGAGTGCGAAAAATCTCTTTACACAGTAGCATATTGCAAGAGGCAGTGTTAAAAAGCCTGCTTTCAATTCTCCTACAGTAACTAATAAAGTCCAGCATCACCTCGCATTTAAACACGTGTGGAGCGAAAGCAGAACAGCCAAAAAAACCACAACCAACTGCGAAAAACTTTCTGCCCCTAAGGCTTTATTTACTCCTTTTTTTCTTCTTCAATGATTCAGAAGATGATTAAGAATCTTAGATGGTTAGCGCTTTTCTGACAGTGAAAACATGGGGTCTCACACGGGATAGTGCTAGCGGAAGAAAACGGATTTACAAACTACAGCGACTGATACAACGTGGTATACGGACTGTTTTAAAAAAAAAAATAAATAAAAAAAAATGAATCAAGCAGTTCAGCAATTAAACCTCAAGCACGTAAGCAGTCAGCATGTAGGCAGTTTCTGACAGCGAGGACAAATCAGTTACAGATGGCTGCACGAAAAAATTAATATTCATTCATCGCAGGAGGAAACCCACATGGACACAAACCTTAACATGAGGTCAAACCTAGGACCCTGGAGCTGTAAGTCGGCGAGGCTACGTGCTCTGCTGCCACTGCAATAAATACTCTAGTTGGTATTAGGATTGTATTTGCAAGACATATTGCTGCTTCCTAATAGACAGCAGGGTTCGACCAATTCAACTGACAGTGGAGCAAAAACAGAAATTCTGTAGTCTGTTTAGGCTGAAACTTTTCCAAATCTTAAACTTATTTCTTCCACACCAGCTGGAGGGCAGCTACACGTGTGAGACGCATATGGCGAGATAGAGGAAGCAACAGGCCAAGATCGACAGCGGCCAAAACGCGAGTGCTGCACCACCAGTCCAAAACTAATTAGACTTCTATCTGGATAGTATTGGCAGAGTGCAAGTACTCTCCACTTCTTTTCACCGCCAGCGTCGTCCCCGGTCTTGAAGCGCAAACAAATCTTCTAAACAAGAAAACAACCTAGCCTCTAGGTCCAAGCCAAGTACACTCCAAAAAGCAACAATATGTCCACGCCTCATGTCGGACCAATTAAACTCCAGCTTTGCGCTTCCCACAAACGTTCAGCGCTGCAGTAAATGGCTGAGGGTCAAAAAAAGTGTCATCGAGTCTGTAGTAGGAAGGGGGTTTGGATTGGCGCTGAGTGGTGTCAGGACCTGTCAATCAACCCCACCTACGCTGACCGACTTCACCATGACAACGGCCCAAAAAATACGACAGCCTTCAATCTCACAATAGATATGAAATCATAAAAAAAAAAAAAAAAAGGAGGAACATTTAAGCCGCTGCCGAACGGAAATATTTTGTTCCTTGGAGTCGGAAGTATGCTGAGACCAACACTGACCCAGAGCAATAACATATGTAATTAATAACTCATCATTCCAACAGCGAAACCGCCGGGACATGTCTGTGCCGTCTCCTAGTGAAACTGCAGAGACAAACCTGCGAGACAAGGCTTATTTTATGTGACGAGATAGTGATAGGACACAAGGACACTGAATTTCACTGTTTGTTCATAGATAAAAACAACTATGTAAACTAGTAGCATGTGCGCATCCGTCGTTCTTGCTCTGTCTCTCTCTCTCTCTCTCTGCATCTCTCTCTTTCAGCCATCTTCTTTCACACAGCTGGTCAGGAATGCCTACGGCTCAGGAGGCACTGTCATTTATTTAAGAATTCATTAAAAATATGTCATTGCTCTACTCTTTTTCTCGTTTCAGTCCAATGCTCATAAAATAGGAAGAAATACTGTCTTCGTCTCTCTCTCTTACTCTTATTCTCTCTCATTCTCACTCTGGTGCTGGCAGAAAGGCAAAAAAAAAAGGTTATTAATGAATCAAAGAGCAACGGTATTAGTGTCCACTTATTCCAGGAAAGCTGAAGACAGTTGTGAGGCGAGTAAATGAGGATGTAGGGTAGACAAGCTGGGCCATTGAGGTTGAGTCTTCGGGGAAGACCTAAAGTGGTACGCTTCAACATTACTGAGGGAAGCGTTTTTATCCAGACAAGCCAAAGCAAATGGGTTTTGATGCTGGTTTAACAGTCAAGTATTCAAAATCCCCTACAGCAGTGTGTGATGAGGATGAAAGAGGGGAACGAAACATCGGTCCTGGAGTATCAAACTAGATACAAAGAGATGCATTTAGAAATGTTTTGTAGGTCCATTTTAAACACAAAATGTTGTGTTCAAGAAAAATCCTTGTCCTGAGTCTGTAAGAATTGAACGCTTGTAAAAGTAAACCTTTAGAACCTCATGAGAGAGTCCAAATCACGCTGAAATGTTCGACCATGATGTCAAGGCGTATTTATTACAATTACACAGATACTGTGTTTATTTTAACTTTTGATGTGTTACAGTGGCTGAGCTGCATTAGTGGAAGAACTTGGTAAAATTCCTGGCTGTAGAACCAAAAGTCTAGTGAGTGGAGTTTGTTTAGACTCAACCCCTGGGTTGTTCAATGAAGGGAGAGCTGGAATGGGTCCGTCCCCACCTTAGAAGAGAGGGTTCATTGGGATTTAACACTCGTTTCACTTACGAGGTACTTCTTTACTGTTTTGCCATTTTATTTATTTCTTCAGCTTTCTCTGCGCTTATATATTTACAACCGATTGTTATTTAGCATTCACGCATGAGTGCGAAGAGAAGCATCGCCACCAAAGCTTTTATAAATCAGGCAGGAATTCTTAGCTTGGTTTAACCAATAAAGGCACGTGAAACAAATAAAAGTCTGATAAATGTCCATCTCAGTAAAAAGTGAGTCCCTTTCCTCCACCAAGCATCCACTGTAGTTCCAACGATTATTTGTCGAAAGGGGGAAGTGTTCAAAGCAGTTATAAATATTCACCGCCGAACATGGCGCTCCCATCGTCTCGCTTTCGCTTCCTGCGCTGCATTGTGTCACCGCACCGACCGAACAGCTGCGCCCATTTTAACAGCCCACTTCGATTTGATTTATCGACTTCGTCTGTTTGAAACAAAGCGTCGAGGTCCTCGCACTCCTTGAACATGCAAATGCATGCAAATGTATGCATGCCCCAAATGTTCACCTTGAGGTAATGCAAGCATGTTGTAAATACCGACTTGCCACTGGTACAGAATTTCCATAGAGGAAGTTCAGTGCTGCATCATGTCATGATCTCGAAAATTATTTTTAAAAATGTTTCAGTTTCTGCTTTCCCCTCCCTCTGTTGTCTGTTCTTCCAAAACACATCTGTATTAGCATGCTAAAATATGCACACTTTCCCTCAGACAATAAACACAAACTGGTGCAGGAGCAATGATCTATAATGTACAGATAGTCCATATTCTTTCATATAGGCTCTGCCTGTTGTATAATAAAGCTGACTTTTCTTTGATCCGCAGTAGTTTGTGCACGGGCTGGCAGCACGAAGGTGATCTCGGTGATCAACAGGTAGTGGATCAGTTGCCCTTGGATGCGCCTTGTGCATGCTTTTAAGCCTCATAACATATGTTTTACCTTTAAAGTAAAGAATAACTAATACCAATAGGAAATCACTTAAGCCAAGACTACAGCATACAATGACATTCTATCAATTTTGACCATTTTGTGTTGCCAGCATTGTAGTGAGATGGTCAAATGTCCATAGAATTTCAGAAATATAATGTATATAAACCAAAGATATATTATAAAGTTAGGATTGCAAGCAATAATAAAAAAAAAAAAAACAATAATACGTTCACAATCCACTGAGCTTTATGAAGCCCCCCTCCAATCACCATGCACCTGTATTTAAACCCCATCTGCATCAGCAGCCACTGTACATCATAACATAATTACTGGTGTCAGAAAACAACTACTAAAGGATGCACTAGGTTTTATTTAATTGACTGCTGAATGTGTTTCAATTCATTGGGACTGATTAGGACAGTATAAAGGTCATTTTGCATGTCCGCTTAATAATCACAAGCCTTTTTTGTCCTGTAGAACAGCTTGTGTTTTGGCAGCATCGTGTTCACTCAACATGTGTTTAATCATTACGGCGATGCAACACTGTACTCGATAAACTTTGAAGGGAAAACAAAAACAGCGTCTTTAACACACACACCCCAAGCTTGTTTTGGTGAACTAATAAACTATAACTATTAAAGTTTAAAATAAAATAAAACGTGAATGACAGTCCAGTCATTTTGAATGGCATACTATTTTACTCAGAGAGAAAGCACCTAGCATGAAGCTACAATCTCCACTGACATAAATGAATCATTCAATCTCTCTTAACTAAAAAGCTCAACCTGGACAATGTAAAAGTTTATTTCTGCAAGATTTCAGCATTGTTGTTTGGCTCTGAACTTTGTTTGAAGTTAAATATAAAGAACTGTTCTTGACACTTAGTGCCCACTCAAAGCACAAAACACCCTTTACAGAGTTCAGAATCCAAGGCTAAATGTCAGAAGATTAGCAACAAGTTATGTATAAAAACTTATATATATATATATATATATATATATATATATATATATATATATATATATATATATATATATATATATATATATATATATATATATATAAAAACATTTTTCCCTTTTTTTTCCCGGACCACATTAGCATTATAAAAAAAAAATCCTAATTTTTTTTACATTTCAAGAATTGATCTGGCATGATTTCTCACGAATGTGGATAAATGTGGGTTTTTTTTTTTTTTTTTTGCTATAAAAACCAACAGAATAATGTGTTTGGACTTTGGATCAGTTTTCAGCAGAGCATATTCAGCACACATCAATATCTTCAATTCATGTCTAAAGCATGTTTTTTTTCTTCTTTCTTGGAAGGCAACATCAGCCAT
The DNA here is from genome assembly GCF_014805685.1 of Silurus meridionalis. Taxonomy (NCBI): domain Eukaryota; kingdom Metazoa; phylum Chordata; class Actinopteri; order Siluriformes; family Siluridae; genus Silurus; species Silurus meridionalis. Next base: position 22,466,967 of record NC_060887.1, read on the forward strand.
AGACTGCAGAACGTAAGTGGTACAGAAAAAATCCCATCCATAGATGATACTTGGGCATCTTGCCATAATTAATCTATATCAGCTTTGGCAAAGCATCTCTTTATAGATCTGTCTTAGTGCGTGCGCAAAGTGTTTTAGTCATGAAACAGGTTTGGGCCTTTTAGTCCAGGAAACAGAATCTTTGTAGACAATTGTGTTCTTTCAACTTTATGGCAACAGTCACTCGAGTGCACAAAGAGTAGTGTGTATAGATTTCCAGTAACAGTATTTCATCAATTTCCTTTTCATTACAAAACCAAATCTAGGCCTGTAAATACTACTGTAATACTACTACTTTCTACTACTACATATTTCTTTATGCTACTACTTTCTTTATACTACGACTTATTATATAAATATCCTTCTGATGCATGTTGAGATAAACAGTGAGTAAGTTACTGAAATCAGTCAGTGAGATAAATGATAAAACAATAAAACGATGATAAAACAATAATGAATGGATATTCGGTACCACCCAAACGAGGATGGTTTCCTTTCTAAATCTGGTTCCTCTCCAGGTTCCTTACTCATAACTTCTCATGGAGTTTTTCCCTTGAAACTGCCACCACTAGTTTGCTCATTAGGGATAAACTGTTGAACAAATAAAACTGAATTGAATTGGATAGAAAGATGATAGAAAAGTGGGAGCAGGGAAGAGAATACCAGGGAACGTACCTCAGTACAGTAGTGTGAAGAAAAAAGGCAAATAAATGTGCATTAAACAGACCATTTCTTTCCCAGGACATTTTCTACCTGTGAAAAGCACTGAAGTAAAAGTAAGTACATTCTAGCACTGACCGGAAGCACATTCATGTGGACCAAATTCCTATTTTGAATCCTTGAGCATGCTCAGAGAAAGCAAAAACACCCTCGGACACACACTAACTACTAAATTAACCCTCAGTGCTGCAGCCTGACCTGACAAATGGCTACACTTGGCTAGCGATGGCATTGTACTGCGATCGTTTTGGTGACCCATATAAAGCTCACCTGTGTGTGTGTGTGTGTGTTAAAATGAAAACTTGGGGTTCCTTCCAGGCTTCTGAGAGTCCAACACAACCTAACAGTCTAATTAACAGTGTGGATGCTCAGCCATCGGGCCATATGTGCTTACTGGGGGAAGTGGGAATACACCATCAATTCACCAGTGACTTTAAACACACTAATTGGACCCTCATAGAGGCTAGCAGAGATTTTACAAGAATTCTCAAATACCCCCATCTCCTCTGTCTTTTTCCTCTAATTACCCTGGTCTTATAACTGTGAACAAGAAGGGGAAAATCTCTCTCTCTCTATATATATATATATATATATATATATATATATATATATATACACAGACACACACATATATACACACACACACACACACATACACAGTGCTAGCAACTTGGATGCTTATCTTTAACAGTGTGTATATAGTGCAAACGTTTGTGGGAATTAGTGTAGAAAACAGAGAGCGCCCTTTCATGTATAAGCGGCTGCTATATAATTAAATTTGTTAATAGAAAACGAAGAGATATAATTGTTGTCGTTTGCATGCTATCCTTTTAATTACTTTTTGGTTCCGTTTCATTCCATTTGAATTGACGACTTGATCAAGTTTTAATTGCCAGTTTTAGCAAACAGCTTATCTGCTTGCCTCGAGCCCACACAGCACAAAATGACCTGCTTGAGTGACACACACACACACACACACACACAGAAAATAGAAAAAGAATGCAAACTTTTGCATAATTTAAACTGACTCCTTCTTATTGAAACACAAACACACACAAACACACACACGTGTGCACACACCCTGAGAAAAACAGAGACCTCCACAGCAGATGCGCCATATCTGACAAGCTGGGAGATGCAGATGCAGCAAACAGGAGGTCTATTCATTTCCCTTCAGCAGAACTGCAGGAAGCGAGGGAAAGAGGTAAAAAGCAGGGGGAAGAGGAGAGTAATTTATCACGCCATCGTCAGGCAATTGTCCAAGTGGAACCCGAATCCGAGCGCGAGCAGTGCAGTAGCCTGAAGTCACCCAAGAATTAAGCAGAAATGTCCATTAGTCTGCAATCCACATCGCTCACCTTCAAACGTAAACAAAATTAAAATAAAAAGTTCCAAAACTATTAATTAACAACCTGGCTGTCGAGTTTAACGTTAATAAAAAGGCTGAAAAACCGAAAAGGCCAAATTTAGCTCGAATGTGAACAGTCACCTTTTCCACTTAAAAACGACAGCTGCCAAAACAGCAGCATGCTGTAGTGTTCCTTTAAATTTAAATATGCATGAATGTTGATGGCATTTAGCTGCTTCACACCATCCCCCACACAACAGCAGTGCACATTCTGAATAAGAAAAAAGAGGGGTTGAATTTCATCTGAACTACAGCCAGAAGTGAAACAATTAAGCAGGGAAAAAAAGGAATTCACTGCGCACTCAAGCACCCCATGAAAGAAAAACCCAGTTTCATAGCGGAAGCAGTCGCGTGTGACTTTAGCCGAGGTGGGCAATTAGGAAACGTGACCCGGTGTAGACTTAAGATGGTGGAAAACACTAAAAATGAGCGTTCAAGAGTAGTAAAACAGTAGCTGTACATCCAAATGCAATTCTTGGAATAGAAAGATAATGGTTTGGACAAAGTCTTTTTCTTTTAAATAAAAAACCTGCATGCTCACTAAATGTATGAAGGGATGAGAGTTGAGGCATTGAATTTCCTTAATTCAATATTTCGTTCGTTAACTGGGAAATCATGAAAGGCAAAATGCTAAACATTAGGGCACACGACTACGTTGACTATATATAAGGACACGCCTTGTAGGGAATAAAATCTTAACACTGTGTGCCACACAAGTCACACAATTCTTTTATGTGCCCATATACACTATACACACAAAAGTATTAGCACACCAGACCTTTCCAACCATACGTGGTTCCTCCCCAAACTGGCAGCAAAAGATTGGAGGCATACAACTGTATAGGACGTCTTTGGATGCAGTAGCATTCAATTCTTCCTTCACTTAAACTAGAAGACCCAAACCAGTTCCAGCATGGCAATGCCCCTGTACACAAAGCCAGCTCCATGAAGATGTGCTGTCCATGGTTTGGAGTGAAAGATCTTGAGTGGTCTGCTATAGAGCTATGATCACCCCAGTCCTCTTTACCCTACATCAGTACCCGACTTAAGTAACAGCCTTGTGCTAAATGAACATTTATATAAAGACAGCTAGCACTCGTCATTCCTATCAACATGCTACAGTAGCTTTATGATAATTTGTGTTCTGTCGTTCACACTTCTGTCGTTCACACTTCACCACATCTCTCAGAACAACCCGTCCAGCCTGCACCATACAAGTGCTTGCGAATATATAAGCAATCTAAAACAACAACCGTTCTGTTCGTCTTCAAGTCTATGAATTATTAAACCGTGATTTTATATCATGTACTAGTTTTAATATAAGCTGATAAACTGCTGCCAACAAATCCTAAAAAGTATCCAGCAACAAACATGGGAAGAAGCTGCTCATTATTAAGTGGCTTCCTGCTCCGTTTTTTTTTAAGTCTAATGAGGTTCGAGTTTAAGCACTTCACTATGCTACAGTTCTTCGACAGTGTACTAGCAAAGCCAAACAACGCACAGCTGGATATCCCTGAGCAACAGTAAATCAAAATACCTCTCATCTCACGAGTTATTTCTGTTGCTGGAGTAATTAATTTTCTCCACTGTAATGCTGAGCCGCTCAATTTATTTATTTTTTTTTCCTCCTACACATGCACTACCTAGCTGCAGCATCCTATACCATTAATCTCTTGCTTTCGCATTAGCTTGTAAGGCAGAACGGGGAAAAAAAAAACAAAAAAAAAAAAACAACATATTTAAAGATGGCACCTGATATTCGGTAATGCTATCAGGTAGCTATCAGCAGAAAACGGTGGAGAGGATATCGACATAAAAAAAGAAAGAATTTGATTTGATTCTGCAACAAATCCAGCTGAAATATCACACATTGCTGGTAGCACAAAGTATAGCATCGCAAAGTAAATCACAGGATAATAGCAGCCAAAGCTGCAGATTAATGGTGTCCTGGGGAAGATGGTGTAAAAGCAGATGTCAAATCTGTTTTGGGATGCTTTCGGGACAATAACACTTAATCTCTGTAAAATATATAAGGCAAATAATAAAAAAATAAATAAATAGAGAAAACCGTGCCACTGGGTTTCTATTATAAAAAGAGCCATAGCGAACTCCAAGGCTACTTTACTCAACATGACCCAAGCTCTCCTCCCTGTTCTTTGCTTCTATAATTAGGCTAATCATGCTTGTTTACTCCACAATACTTACATATTGTTTACTAGTTAGTATTACAGCGATCAAAAGCATTTTAGTGGACTGTACTAATCACGATTCAATTCTGCGTTGGTTCACCTACTTCTCGTTCTCGTAGTATACCGTGTCCAGAAAAGAGTTCGCTATATCATACGGAGATTGCAAAAATTTAATCCTGATAAGGAGAAGGAGTAGAATTATCCATTGTGTCCGAGTGGGAGAGAGGACTAATGTCTACTGTCAATCACACAGACATGTGTAGCTGTGAAGCAATGCATGCTGGGTTTCTCCATGTGTGTTACGCTTCTACTGTATGTTATGATGAAGCAGTAGAAAATGATGTCACGTGTCTTGAAGAACCGTGTTAACTCTCTCCGGGAGCTGTTGTTTGATGGTGGAGAACTAGCTCATGGGTGCAAATTGGTGACCAAAGAAATCGACTAAGTGTAAAATGTCATTATGCACCTATTACACAGAGGTAATAGTATGGTCTTTGTTCGTGTTGCCTCGAACAAAACATCGTATAATGGCTATTAAAACGGTTCATTAACGTGTCCCACTATGCACATGTTAAAAACCAGAAGCAGTGGTGGACGAAGTACACAAAGCGTGTGCTCGAGTTAAAGTAGATACGCAACTGCTCCCTCCACTTAAGTAAAAGAAGTACAAAAGTATTTGCCTTTCAAAATACTTAAGTACTATGATTTATTATTAATATAACGTTTCTATTATCATTTTTGTCACAAGGCTCTTTGCTGAATCGTCTCAGTTTATATAAAAAGACTCTGTTACTCTTTGCACAGCAATCTATTGATAGAATAATAATGACTTAAACACTTAATGATATCAATTAAAATGATCATGAGCCCAAAATCTTGTTCTCAACTACTTTAAAAATAAATAAATAAATAATCATGCAAATAAGGTCAGGAGTCTTATGGGAAGTTAGAGTCAGGAGTTTCTTCCATCATTTATTCCTCTCTAAACGCTGAACTGTATGTTTGTGATAAGTAGATAGCAACAAGTGGCAATCAGAACAAGTTCAAAACCCTGATTGGTGACTTGCTGCGTATTGGATTATTTTGGTTTTTATCCACTCAAAAATAAAAAGGAACGACCGATTTTGCAAAATGTAGCTAAATATTTGACTTTGAAATGAAGTGAAGTGAAAGTAAAAGTCTCAGAATTACATTTGCTTTGTTATTGTCCACCACTGGACATAAGTGATTTCACTATGGAATGACACTGATGCATATCGGGTGGGTTTTGATGCTACTGATTTCTCTAATACGCGTGTTTTTAGCAACATTACTGTATATAGATCAGTCACAACCATATTGCAAATGACATGGCGCATACCGAGTTCTTTAGCTTTTTCACATTTGTCCCATGTTGCAGATTTATTCAAACGCTAACCTACAATGATACACAAAAACAATTTCCCAATCCAATACTAACACATTGCATTCAAATAAGTATTCAGTATTCAGACCCTTGGCTAAGGCACTCCAAATTAGGCACAGGTGCCTTCTGTTGGCTTTGATTATGCTGAGATGTCTCTGGCCTGGAGTTCAGCTGTGGCAAATTCAATTGATTGGACATGATTTAGAAAGGCACACGCCTGTGTGTAGCTCCTGCAATTCTCAGAGCAAAGCCAGACCGAAAACCGGACTGTGAAGTCCAGGGAACTCTCCGTAGGCATTTGTGATAAAATTGCGTTGAGACAGAGACCCAGGCAAGGGTATAAAACCATTTATAAAGCTCTGAACAATTCCACAAGCACAGTAGCCTCCGTTAACGAGAAATGGAGGAAGTTTGGAATTGGCAGCACTCTTCCTTCTGGCCAAACTCAGTAACCAGGTTAAAAGGCTTTGGTCGGGGCGGTAAGTAGGAAATCCAGTGGTCACTCGAATAGAAGTCCTCTACAAAGAGCTGCGAACCTGATATAAGGCCATTTATTTCAGAAATAATCAATCAGTCTTTTATGATACTGTGGATAGACGGAAGCCACTCATGAGTAAAAAGTCATATGTCAAGCATTTAAATGATTCTGAAAGAATAAGACATGGTCTAATGAGACAAAAATGACTTCTTTGGGCAGAACTCCAAATCTTACATCAACTGACAAAACCAGGTACTGCTCATCAACTGGATAAAAAACATTTCTAAGGTAAAGCAGGGTGGTGCCCACCTAAAGCAGGGTGGCGCCCACCCAGTGCTTCTCAGTAGGGGCCTAAAAGACTGCATGGATGGAGCCAAATATAGAGGTCCTTTAAGAACATCTGCCAATATCAGGGTTTATACAGCCTTGATAGCAATAGGGCAACATTTTAGCTTCCTGCATGGTAACAACCCACAGCGTACAGCTTACACAATGATGCAACAAGACTTCCTTGAGTGACACAGCAAAATCCCAGACTTCCACATCTCACAGAACATATGTGGTGTGATCTTCAGATGGATCCCCTTTTAATTAAACTGAGCCTGAGAGGATTTGTCTAGAAAAATTGGAGAAGCTGTCCACATCATAAAAAAAAAAACATGCAGAGATGCCAACAAGAAGACTCAAAGCCAGAGGTGCTTCTCCGAAAATTGAAAGAGGTCTGAATACTATTTGAATATTCAAATTCTTCTAATTAAATAACATATATAGCAAAGATACTGTAATGTGAACATAAAGCTAATGGTCCTAGAGGTGGAAAAAAAATAATCTGTTTAATGTCTATGGTACAATCCAAGAAAGATTTGCTCTAGTAACAGAAAGCTGGTTGGCTGTTGCATGTTGGCCTCGTTTCTAGTCGTAATACAGCAAATTATATTTGAACTAGCGAAAGAAAGAACTACAACACCATGGAGACAAAACAAAAAACATTCTAAAGTGCTGTGGGAGCATTTGAATAAGCATTAGATGGAGCGTTTAGAAGTTGAACGATATGGGTTTTTCTCTGACCGATACCAATAATTAAAAATCAGGGCAGCTGATGGCCGATATACGATACCATTCTTTTTTTTTTTGGTTGATTTTCTTTTTTCTCCCCTTTATCTCATAAAATCGAATAATTAAGAAACAAGAAGTGATACAGAAAATTGCTTAACTGAAACATTTATTAAACAACACACGCCTCTCCAATCAGTGCACCTGTTACCAGGTTTTGGTCCCTGTGCCTACCTGTAGCCAAAACTACAGCTAAGTGAAGGCTCGCTAACGATTCAGTTTCAAACGTTATTCTCATTCTCTCTTCAACAGTAGATATATTGAGATTAAGAACGAAGGATAAGAACTTAAAGGCCGGGACACACCAAGCTGATGGTCGACCAGTAGTACATCATCAGGTGTTTTTTGTGCGTTGGTCGGCTTTATTTCTTTCCGCACCGTTAGCTCTGTTCGTTTCTGTACATCGAATCAGAGGCGGAGCTTGTCGGCGGGAAAGAATCCGATTGGCTATTTAGCTTAGCGAATGACCACAGGAGAAAAAAAAAACCTAACGCGCTTGTTGTCATTCTTGCTCTTACCTTTGCAACTTAGTAGACATGATTGAAAAAAGCTACAGAAATCTGTTAGTAAAGATCGCGGTGTAAACGCTGCTTGCTTTATATATTCCCAGTTCTAGCACTCCCGGTTTCCCTGTTTGGAGGCTAAATGCAGACTACTGCCACCAGCTGGTATGGGAGAGTTATGTCTCTCACACAAGTGCAGATGGTACACGCATGGTTTGGTGTGTCAGATGCGTCTGCCTAATAATCGGCCTAATTTGCAGCACAATCGGCCGAAGCCGATTAATAAAAAATTGACATTGGAAAATTAAGACCGGTTTCAAAATATTTAAAACCTAAAACAGTGAATTTTTAGGCCTATAATCACATTTTTTATTTTTAGTTTAGACTTTTTAAGACCCTGCGAAAACCCTGACAAGCAGACACAAAGTTTCAGGACAATTCTAATAATAAAAAAAAAAACCAACGCATTCTACCCAGTAGTATATTTATATATGCAATCTGTATTTGTTTATTTCTGTGCCAGATTAACATTCTATTCTTATATATTTTTACACCTGCGTGGCATTTCTGAATAAAGAAGCAGCAAAAAAAAAGGGGAGGGGATTAGAAAAGGCAATCAAGCAGGATTAATTATGGATGTGTTTTTGCTTCGGTGCCTGGTGCCAACAGCAGCCTACACACTGTGAAGTACAAGTACGTAGGTAGCGTGTAGTCTCTTGTTAATGCTAGGTTCATCCTAACTTCTGTAACTGCTTTAGGACCCTCAAAGCACTACAAGCCTTTTAAAGCAGATCTGTATTTTTGTGGGTTCTCGGAGGCCAGGGCAGACTCAGAGAGTTCTTTGTCTGCGGCTTTTACAGTAAAATGAGCGCATAGTTTGAGTTAATGACTCTTGTTACCGATACAAAGGACAGGCAGTGAACGCTCCTGATGTGCAAGGTTTTAAATAACATTCACTCGTTTACAACATTTATATGTGCTTCTGGAAATGCATTAAGGTCATTAAACTTCATTAGGGCAGGCAGAGGCTGTACAGCCTGGAGCGGAGCAGACTGCCTCTGTCCATGGTGCTGAAAGAAATGATCATTTATAGCCCGCAAATGTCACATATGCTGTTGCATGTATTCACATCTAGACAGCTATTTAAAACCAGCATAGTGAGTGGCATCCGGTGTTATTCCAATTTTTGTTTATCATTTCTGCAGTTTAGATTAGAAAAAGATATATTTATGCAGAGTGGGCTGGGGAGGGAACGAATTAATGCACAAAGAGAACTTTTCCCTATATATGTGTGTTTTTCCTTATACAGAACATCTGTTAAAAACCAAATGCATATGCAGAATTCTCTGTTGGTCCTTGGAGGAGCTCTTTCACATATTTATTCACAAAAATTAAGAAGGCTTTTAGTGGTGTGATGAGGGGATGGTAGTCCATGTGATTCATTAGTTAAAAAGGGTCTCTAATAAATTCTCCACTTTTAATGTTCCACCGAGCTATTAAAGGCACGCCTAGCCGGCATGTCCCTGTTGCCCATTATAGCTTTCAATAAATGACAATCACGCAGCGCTTAAAAAGAACAACAGAGAGGCTTCTCCGGTCTGCCTTTGGAAAGCCTCTAATAGCATGTAAAGACTTATTAGCTGCGCCGCCGTGACACTTTATAAGAACAAGGCACTTTGTTTCAGAGTTGCAGGAGCTTTGCTAAATGAACGGAGCTGCTGCTCCTCTTCTGTTAATTTGCACAACTCAGCTTAAGGGCCTCCATATCAATCTTCATCAAGCCCAAAGAGGAGAGCAAATCTGCTTAAGCTGCAGGCGAATACATCCGCACAAAAAGATAAAGCTTCTCAAAAGCAGATGTATTCAGTGTTAAAAACTAAGCAAAAATCTAGTTTCAGGCATGATTTGTCTCTTTGCCACTCTGCTGGAAATGACTTCCGTATCACCAAGTTCAGGGCCACGGGCGTATTTTGCACTGTGCTGTTGCAGAAACTGAACAGGGTTTTAACAACAGCTGAAGATGCATGTTGGCCAACACTGTCTATTTTATCCTTTATTCAGAATTAAGGGTCAACTTCAGGAACCTGTCTGGATTTTAAAAAAATCTGTGTTCCCATGTTTTCAGTAACTTGGGGAAGAAAATTCCCAAATTTTGTTTTTTTTTCAGGCTGGATTTGAACAAGGCAATTTTGAAATAATTTATAACAGGTATGTTAAGTGAAAAGGACTTGTGCAAAATATCTTCAAAAACCTGCTGCGAATATTGATATGACCTGCTGCAACTGGATGACATCAAACACTGATGTTAAAATACACTTTCTGTTCCTGTATGCAGCAACACCACAAACCAGATTCTCTTTCATGCTGATTCTCGCCTGTTGGAATTTCTGAAAAGGCCAAGCCGTAACGTGTTGATATTCTACCGTTCACCGGTCTTCACGTGATTCGAATTTGCAGGAGGCCAAACATAAAATGAGAAACTCCTTCGAACGGATCTTGTTTTTCCGGTGTCCAAAATGTGCATGCGTATCAAACCTGCTTTATTTTTGAAGCTATTACGTTATATAAGCACACAGACCCTCACTATACATAAGCCAGAATATCTCTGATCAGACTCCAATAATCATCAGTTGTAAAAATCAAATGTGAAAATATATCTATATACTATTTGAACATGCATTTTCTCTGCATGGTTCATAAACGTTCATCAGTAGACAATTATAGACAATTTTGCTGGTAAATCAAATGGGTATTATAATAAAATGCCACTTTGTCTCACAGCAGCACTGGATGTAGAATCTCACAGCATGGTCCAGAAGCATTTTCAAACCCTCTAGTATGCTATATGTCCAAAAATGTGTGGACACATGATCTTCACATGCACATTTGCTTTTTGAACATCTCAGTTCAGGTGTAATCCCCCACTAGCTATTATAACCCCCACTCCTTTTCCTCTAGTAGAATGTTTTACTGGATTTTGTAGTGAGGCTGTGGGGATTTGCTCATTCAGCCACACGAGCATTAGTTCTGATACTGATTTCTGGCAAGAATATCTGGTCAGCGTTTATTCCAGTTCATCCCAAATGTGTTCATTCAGGTTGAGGTCAGGGATTTGTGCAGGGCACTTGAGTTCTTCTACTCCAACCCTGGCAAGTTATGTTTGCACAGACCCCACAATGTGCACAAAATTTGCATGCTTATGAATTGAATTCGAAGGAGCAAAATATTGTAACCATTCCTTAAGAACAGTCTCAACTAAATCCTACAACAAGCATTCCATCACTGGCCTTGTGCTAACAAGAGTCTCAGACAGACGCAGGTTGTCCACATGGAAATCAGTGCAAGTTTCATCTACCAAATACAAACTGTTCCTGTCTCATTTTGGATGGCTTTTTTTTTTTTTGAGCAGTTTTGCAATTTAAGTCATAGATTGCATAGATGCAGTTACAAAAACAATTCTGACCAATATCTTACCAAACATAATTTCTTTCTTATACTAGTCATGGAGCATCTACCATCCATATTTTGACAGACCACACCTTTCATTTGTCATCCTCATTGTTGCTCCTAAACGTGTGCAAGCTCCTAAATGCCATTTCTAGAAGCGTTCGTTTGCTCCTACAGGTGAGTGTTTAACGTTCACACAGGGAATTCTCGGATTTCATGGCTGAAGCGCTGTTTTGAATGCAGATTGTATCTGACAGGCTGTGTGGTGACCTGTGTCTTTCCTCCTTCTCACATAAACATATGCACCTGAGCCTCAACCAGCAAACAGCGCAGACACAATAAGCATGGAAAAGGCGTGACTAATTAGTCCACTCAAACCCAAACTTCACACATCGTTGCGTCACACTCTGCGATCCTCTGAACTGGCTCCTGTAACAAACCCACCGATGTAAACCTGTCATTTAGATTAGGAACGAAAAGGGGAAAGGAAAGAAAACATGCTGCGTGTAAAGTCATTGCCCACTGAGGCACAGAGGAGGCTGACACTCTAAAGTCTGCGGCTTCCTATAAGCTTTTAAGACTTCTGTACCAACCCGATGATCTAAAGTACAGGTTGACCTAACAGAGTTCCATTCGGAGCAAACATTTTTCACTAGCACCACTCCAATTATACATTCTGCTCTCAGCCTCCCACTCCTCCGACAAACGTGTGTAAAATCTGGTATTATCTCGAAAAGCTATAGTGTGCAGGAACCACACCGCTTAGCCTTAGATACTCATTTTAACACAATTTTCCAGTGACTTATATATTTATTTACACCAGCAGGCAAAAAAAAAAAAGTAAATTAGGCTACAGCACAGGGACGTAACCAAATGCAAATACATTATTCACATTAGAATAGATGATGTGTCCTAAACTGAAGCAAATACACACATGAATATAGAGATAAGCTTGATTACTAGGAAAAGGTTCACAGAGCAAATGGGTGGGACTCATGATCCTGCAGGATGCAAGGAACCAAACTTTCATGCAGATTTTGCAGAAGTTTAATAAAGGTTAATGATAATGATTTGCATCAGTAGTCTGATATAAACACTCCCTTCCTGAGCACCAAAAGCAGATCTTATTCTGTATTTATTTCTAAAGCTATTACTCCATAATGTATAAGCACACAGACCTTCACTATAAATGAGCCAGAATATCTCTGATCAGACTCCAATAATCATCAGTTAAAATGTGAAAATATATCTACCGTAATTTCCGGACTATAAAGCGCACCCATATATAAGCCGCACTGAATTTGACAAAGATTTTTATTTTGAACATAAATAAGCCGCACCTGTCTATAAGCCGCAGGTGTCTACACTGAAACTAATGAACTTTACACAGGCTTTAACAAAAGACAGTGTCTGTAACACGGTGTAACGGGTGAAATATGTTGTGGCTCCTTTAAGAGCAGAGTGGTATTTTGGGAATAGCCTGCCGCCGAATTTTTCCGGTATTACTGCATGTGTGCAAGACCGAGGAATATGTCCTTATTATTTTCTGATGCTCATTTCTAAGTTTCTTTGACTAACCCATAATGCTGTTGCCAAGAAAAATAAAAAAGCACGAGTTTTGGAAACCTGTCTGTGCTTTTATGATTTCTGTTGCAACTGGAGTTAGTAAGCTCTCCCTTCATCCAGACTCAACGCGTTACAATGGCTTGTATCTAAACAGTAGCCGACAAAGTAAGTCATTGTTCACTGTCTTCCTCCTTCCTTTCACAACTATTTCTCTCGGGAGTTTTTCTTTTGGCATCGCCGTGCGTTTAACACCGGTGGAAGCTTTTCTCCCGATGCCGTGCAGCTCAGAACACAAGTGAGGTGCGTTTTTTTTTCGTTTCCGTTCAGAAATGTCATTGGTCTAATGTCGCTCAGTTTTTTGGCTTGAAGTTTGTGAAACGGGAAAAACCCAGGAAAAATCCATAAATTAGCCGCTTCGTTGTTTAAGCCGCGGGGTTTAAAACGTGGGAAAAAAGTAGCGGCTTATAGTCCGAAAAATACGGTATATACTATTTTAACATGCATTTTCTCTGCATGGTTCATAATTGTTCTTCATCAGTATTAAAAGACAATTTTGCTGATAGATCAAATGGGTATTGTAATGAAATGCCACTTTGTCTCACAGCAGCACTGGATGTAGAATCTCACA